>NC_056725.1:1791620505-1791823005 GCF_019279795.1 Protopterus annectens | reverse complement strand
CCCTGTAGTAAGCCTGTTTATAGATGGGCCTTACACCAAAGTAAGTCACTTGCATTGAGAGTAGGTCTTTCAGAATAAATGAAAATTAGCCCTGAGAGCAGCTTTTTTTGGAGTCTGGCCCCAATTGTCGAACACTGCATTGTAGAATAGAAGCTGTTAAAAAAACTTGGTGACTATTCAAAATATTAGAAAGGCAAACCTTGAGATGAGAAGTAAGTAAATAAGTGAATAAAGTAAAGCTAAATAAGCAATACACAGCAACTGAAAGAACACCCAGGCACTATATTGTGGGTATAAAAATAAATAAGTAAATAAATAAATAAACAATAAATAAATGGAAAGAAATACAAACTAAGAAATATATGCTAAGTACACATTTTCACAAAATGTTGACCACCTCTTTGTTAAACAGAAGACACTGAACCAACAATTCAGTGATCATTCATAATGTTGTGATGAGAAGTAAATATGTGAATAAAGTAAAATAAAGAAAGAGAGAAAGAAAGAAATACTGTGCCACTGATGGCAACCCAAAGAACAAGCAAATGCTAAATAAATAGAAAGAAGTACAAGCTAAGAAATATATGCTAAATGCACATTTTGCTGCTGCTATCATTTTACTGAACAGGTTTGGATCCACAAAATACCCATCCATAACCCCTTTTTTCCATTTTTTGCACATGGGTCAGGGTGTCACTTCAACAGTAATAATCATCTAGAGGCAGGGTTTACATTACCAGGTAGCTATCCCTCTAGTGGTAGTTCTATGCCACACATTTGCATGTACACTGACATATATGGTCAATTTAGTGTCAAATCCATCTATTGCATGTCTTTAGAATATGGGAGGAAACTGGAGCTCCCACAGGAAACACACAAACGCAGGAAGGACATGCAGTCTCCAAACAGAAGGCATTATAGCTAGGAATTGAACCAGAAAACCTTGTGCGGAGAGGTGACAACACTATCAGCTGCACCACTGTGGGTCTACAATGTACAATAACATAAAAAAATGTCTTGCCTCCAAATTCCAGCCATGACACTGATTCCCTAAGCCTATGCAGAGCACCACTACACTAATAAGCAGCTAGCAGCAAAGAGCTGCAAATATCTACCTAAGCATTCATGCTGCACATTGTCTATTCTGCAGCTTTCTTTATTTTCATGTTCTTCTCGATGCTCTGCCTTTCTTGTAGAGTTGCTGATTTAAACGTTCAGCGCTTCCTGTGTGATGTAGTTCAAATAAAATGAAGTTTCTTCAATCACATTTTAGGAAGTTAAAATAAAGATATGTACAATTCATTCTTGTCTTTTGACAAAGTATGACAAAGATCAAAGGAGTCATGCTTATGAAAGACATCAATTCTAGACCTAGCATGGTAACTTATGCTATATGTTAAATGTAAAGAATGCTTCTGTAAGATATTATTATTAACACAAACACAGAGATATAAAGACACACAGATGCACACACACAGATGCACAAACACACATGCAAACACACACACACACACACATGCACACACATGGACACACACACACACGAGTACAGACACACATGCACACGCGCACATGCACACATACACGCACATGCGCGCGCACACACACACACACATGCACATGCACATGCGCGCGCACACACGCACACACACACACACACACACACGCACACACACACACACACACACACACACACACACACACACACACACACACACACACACACACACACACACACACACACACACACACACACACACACACACACACACACACACACACACACACACACACACACACACACACTTTGGGGATATGTATTTTATGACCATATAGCTTCCAAAGTGTGAGGATTAGTATTTGTCAGAATCATAAGAAAATGTATAAAAGTGAAGGCACTTATAACTTATGACATTACTAATAGTTTGATATGAAGAATTTAGAATATTTATATCAGAAACCCACAACCAGACCTTTTATACTATCTCCAATCTGTTGTTTTTTGAATGATGATTTTTGCAGTTACTGTATAAAATGACCTTTTAGGAAGGAATTTCACAAAATATGTAAGATAGTTTATACGATTGAATATCATACAAATTCACCACATTAAACACAAATTCTGCATTTGTCAGTAATTTGAGGCCCAGCTTTCAGAACTGTCAATTTAAGGTACCATTTTACAAGTTTGGTATTGTCACTAACAGTCATCCTACTGTGGATGAAGTTTGAATTCTTGAACTTCAACTGCCCAAGCTTCAACTCGCTAATGACCATATTTCCTCCATAAGAAATTACTGTTAGTGATTTGTGCCAGTATTGATTCCCTTTTTGGGGGAATTTCCCCTTTTTCAAGTTGGTGTGACAATGGAATTGCTATGTATAAGTTTGGAGGATTTGAAGACTTGCTCCCTCATTGCAAGGGGTGCAGAGGGGCTTGCAAGATGTTTTTGGAAAATGCAGTTTAGGGATGCTGATCCTTAGTGCATTCACTTTCTGCCACTCATAGTGGAAGTGCCATTTACCCTTATGTGCAGGCCTGCAATGGCTGAAGCTTAACACTCCTTGAATTAGATACTTTTAGCTAAAAGATGCTACCTTATTTGGAACTTCCACCAGGAACTATGCAACTCTGAAAACAAGAAAGCATCTTCCAAAAACTGCATGTAAATAGTGAAAGATAGACTGGTAGTAGAAAGAGTTGTGCAATTGTCCTGCTGGACAGGCATGAGGACAGTCATGGGTAAAGTAGAAGTAGTTGTACCCAGATAATGACTGCATCTTCAAAAGAAGCTGGTGATGTGGCTACTTCATTGAATGAACTAAGTAGTATCTGGAAGCCTGAACCTGAACCAAAGCTGCCAAAAGATAGTGGACTTTCTCTGGAAGGTGTTACTTCTGGGAAAGATGGTTGGTAGCATTAAGCTTAAATCAGTGACACAGTTGTCAAAAAAGACTAGCCCCAGGATTTAATAAAATCCATGTAGGCTCCATGTAGAGCCTACATGGATTGTATCCATGTACACAGCCACGGTTCTCCCTCAGCAGCACGCCATGCATATTAATGATGATGCACTGCCAAGGGAGAGCATAGCAACAGGGTTATTGAATCGGTGTACGGAGAAGTGTAGAAGCTACCTGTAGTTGTGAATGGCCTGTACTGCTCCCTGCTACTGTTGAAATGCTGTGAACTGGATCAAATGTGTAATAGTTTATTTTAATTTTTTTCCCGTTTTTTGCATGTTTCTTCTGCATGTTGCGGAGCTCAGCAATGCCAAGCTGTGCTCACATCTAGACAGCTGACACCTCCCAGACATCTAGAAATAGAAACCAGATGTCATTAATTATATTTACATATTTTTGTAATTTTAAATATTTTTTTCTGCTTTTTTTTTTATTTATTTATTTTTTTATTGTGGTTTGTGGGATGCAGCGCTGAGTGCCACAGAGCTGAGCAGTGCTCATACATACATAGCCAACATTTGGTAGACATCTAAAAATAGAAACTGGATGTAATTAATTATTTATGTCTGGGTCTATTTAAGTGCATTTGCGTGGCACACTGCGATGCTTAGCAATGCAGGTAGCCCACTAGTATATATGAAGTTATACTAGTTTTCATAATATCCAAGTAACTAAATGGGTAGGGTTACAGCCTAATGTTTAGTAGGTCCTGGGTTCGAGTCCATAGAGATGATGAGATGTGTATAATTTAATTTATTATATATGTTTAATTTTAAAAACAAATTTGTGAAATATGGCACTGCTGCACTGGGCTGAGAACTGCTTAAACATACTACTGGCTACTTTTGTTTGTGTGGTACTGAGCTTAGCTAAAACATCAGTTGTGTGCGTTTTTACACTGCTTAGCTGGTTTGCACACTGCTAAGCACTGTGGGGCTTTTTTGAATGTTGCACAATGACGTGTAAGGGCTGGAAAACAGCCTATATTAAGCAGAATAGGTGGGAATTTTGCATCGTTGCTTGGAGTCTAATTGACTGTGGATATGGCAGGTGGTGTTGGTGAAGGTGCTCACTTTCGGGAGCAGAGATGGGGTGTTCAGGATTTCAGGACCTTTGTTGAGTTCCTGGTGAAAAATCATGAACCCAATCTGCTGCAGGGGAGTTCCAGGGCTTGGAGTGTAAGGTGGAGGCCTGGGACTGGTTGGCCAGGAAACTCACCAGTGTTACTGGTATCCCCTGCACAGGTGACTGCTGTCACCACCACTATGATGACATGAAGAGGAGAAAGAGGGGAACCTTGGACGTCTGGGTCCAAGAAGCTAGAGCTGGGAATGCCCCACCAATGTGTAAGTATGTTTTCCTCTGTTTTACCAATATGCAAGCTGAATGTCTGCAAAACTGGTACTCATAATGGTGTGCTTCTCTCCAAACAGCTGCCATGCTGGGTGCCTGGCCAGGTTACGCCATGAGTGTGGTATGTATGGATTTATTATGCTAACTGTAGTGCAATAAGCAAGAAAGAGTAACGCATTTACTGCAATAACATATACACCATAAAACCTTTAGTGCAATAAATGTGCAAGGAGAGCTGTAGTGCAATAAATGAATAATAACAACTGTATTGCAATAAACAATACAAATAACAGTAAGCAAAATGTTGTACAGCAAGATTATGTTTGCATAACCATTGCAGAAGAGCTGTATGAATTACTTGTCTATGATGAGGCTGCTGCAGTCAAATGTAACACTGTAATAGATGTAGAATGCAAAAGTAATGGCCTGCAAACTGTATTTTGAACTCATAGTACCATTTAAGGCTGCCTCCAGGCCAATATCTGTCACATAATGTTCTCTGTTCCTCCTACTTTAGGTAATAAAGGTATATGGCTGAGGTAGCCCAGTCTATGGGCAGATATTGTGTGGACTTCACAGACATTTATCAGCAATACCAATAAAGTGTTACGCAGCAATGTTAATCCGTACAGAAATCTGTTTTAATAAATGTATTATGCCCATATTCCATGCATGTGTGTACTACTGTTACTGCAGTCAAGTATACCACTGTAATAGTTCTGGAATGCAAAACAAAATCAGTCACACAATGCTGTCATTTTCTCCCACTCCAGGAACAAAAGTTATATGGGTGAGGTAGCCTATGTTTTGAAGAGATATGATTGTGTTTACATTTCACAGATACTTATCAGCGATACCAATAAAGTGTTAAGCAGCATAGTTGATTCTGAAAGAGATTCGTTTTAATAAATGCAGTACGGCTGTATGCCATGCATGTGTGTTCTACTGTCACCGCAGTCAAGTAAAGCACTATAATAATTGTAGAATGCAAAACAAATTCAGTCACATAATGCTCTCTTTTTCTCCCACTCCAGGAACAAATGGTATTTGGTAAATGGCTGAGGTAGCCCATGTTATGAGCAGATATGATGCTGCTAACATTTCACAGACAGTTACCAGCAATACAAATAAAGGTAAATTTACTGCAGATGCCCCTGCAGTCACGGGTATTATGTTCTAGTCACATGCCTGCCAACTAAGGTATGACTAATGTCTAGATTATGTACTGTACAGACATATGCCTCTCAAGTGTCATGATTTCATGTAATGCAATTAAAACTGCCTTATCCATCTGTCACTGGATTACCAGAAAAATGAATACCTGGAATGCAATATATTACCAAATGTACTTACAGAACACCTTGGTAGTTATAGACATCTACGTTATTTGAAAGTATTCTTTGTAGTAGTGCACCTCCATTTGTTATTGCTTGGCCCCTACTGACCCATGTTAATAGCTTGAGATGTATGTATATGCTACTCCAGCTATAGGAGAAATGTAGTCACTGTACTCAGAACTGACACTACATGCCTGTAGAGTATTTAGTATCAATGTTTTCAGTGATATAGTCTGCATTGTCAGTAATGGATTGTTCTGTCTCTCTCTCCCCCCACCCCTTATATTAATTTATTTATTATTGTAATTTATTATTATGATTTAATATTAACATTTGTTGTTTAACTATATTTTTGCAAAATGTGATGTAATATTGTTATGTGTTATTATGATTCACTATTAACATACTTCGTTAAACTATTTTGTTGCCCTTATGGTTTACTTCTTACTGGCATGCTGTTACCATACTGACTGTTTTGTTATTTACTGTAGTGTTGCACATACTATACATTAATATGTTTTTGGATGAATGAAAATCATGTTCCATTTTATTAATACTAACAATGGTTTGGTTATTACTGACCTTAACATATTGCTATGCCACATTCACCACAGCATGTCAAGGTAGGCCAGTTCTGGCTAGCTTGCCTCAATCGTGGTACTGGGTCCCAGCACATCTGGGACCCAGACTGGTGGTGCCCCTTCTGCTGCCCCTACACTACCTGCAGCATCGGGTAGTACTGCCCCATGGGACGGGGGCCCAGCCCCCCTCTGGGAATAGTGGTGGAAAGGGTGTTGTCACCCGGGATGAGCTTCCAGTTTTGGTGTGCAGGATAGTCTACCATGGGTTTGACTGCTGCCTACACCAGATTGAGGACATCCTAGCCAAACTGGAGGGGCAGCCTCGCCCTGGTACCCAGCCTCCAGCACTGCCACACCATGAGGCATTGAAGGAGCAGTGCCAACAGTCCCATGGGTGGGGATGTGAGTCATGCTGCTGCCATCTGGAGGCACATGGGACTTGGATTCTACAACACCCTCCCTATCCAAGGTGTTCATCCTGCTCATGTGTCGCACACTCCCCTTGTCTGCTGTCTTGTCTGTCTGCAAATGCATCCTCACCAACCCAACTTACCTCACCCACATGTACCTATGTCCTTTCCAAAACATTCCACTCTAACCTTAAAAAAATAAAAAAAAAAATGGGCACCTGTCCCCTCCAAATAATGTGTCTCATACATAGCTCTCCATTTTACATGTGTCCACTGGACACATGTAATTTGGTCCAATTGGCTTGACATCATAGTTATGCTGTCCTAACCCCTCTCTCTGGGGTTGAGAGTTCAAAGTCATGTACAAATTCTGTCAAAGCGCACAGTTGCTGCTGTATAAGAAATGGATAGCTATGGTTCTTTCCTACACCCTTCCTGGATGTCCCTACTTGCCTTTCACTATATTTTTCCCCCTGCTTGCACCCCATTTCACCACTTTCTTATCTCCCCATTTTTCCTTTCTATATATTTTTGTTAGTGCATTGCTGCCCAGTGTGCTGCATCATGCAGCTTCACTCAGCTCAGCTAAATAGAGCTATATTGACTATATGTGTTTTTAAACTTGTAATACACATTTACAAAATAAACACCTGTCCCATATTTCGAACCCAAGACTATCGCACCTGCAGACTACTGCATTAACCTGGCACACCACACAACTCTTACTTATAATGGTTTAAAGAAAACATAGTAATTGATAGTTACAGTTATTAAGCGTGTTTTAGTTTAGCTGTATGTCGCACCATGCAAACTTATTTAAAACGTAATGGAAAAAAACGGGAGTGTACCTTGGACTCTGATGCAATAGTACACCACTAGAAAGCCAAAGACATAATAATGGATGTAAATGAGGCATTTGATAGCAGGTAAATGTGCCCTTCAGCAGCAACATGTAGAAAGACACCTGCTAAGCCATTAATGGAAAAATACTTGTTCAACTGGGATCCTGCTGCACACATACATCTATATAAAGCCATGCACGTACTGATGGATGTAAAAAATGTATGTCACAGTCTGTATGTATGCACATATATCTTGCAAATACACCTACTACAGCAAAGACTTAATAGCTCAGTCTGTTAATCACCTTGCAACTGATACATTTTACCACACACAGTTCTAGCTTCAAATCCAGTGGTGTGTAGAAGTGAATTTACAGTATTGTAAAGGCAGCAATTAATAACTGAGTCATGCACTCTTTATCCACATAATGCATTTCAAATGACATGTCTGCTTTTCACTGATGGAGGTCACAGGCCTGCAGGTAGGAACACACTTCACATATCCTAATAGAAAAACTATATGTGCATAAAGCGTCACATCATGCATTAATATGCCTTCACATAGAATATCAATGAAAACTGCAAATGAGGGCCACTAATATCAGAGTGCACCACACAATCCTTCCAAAGTCACTGTGCAGATTATCACAGCAGCAGAGCTAACATACACATTTGAAGTCTCTACTTGTAACAAGGCTTGCCCTCATACATGCTGCAAATTTCTACCAGACTGTAACACATGGCCTGGCAGTTGTCCAAATGGTGGACATATTCTTATATTTATACCCCATCTTCCCCAAGAACACACCAAACATGTTGCCTAGTACTCTGTTAGTAATACCATTGCCTAATTTACTTACCTTAAACACATGTCTTATTTGGAGTGGAAAGGGTAGCCTCACTCTGGCTCTGCCTATACAACAAGGCTGGCACAGCTCCAACAGTTACTCCTACAGCTTGTTGTCCTTCAGTGTGTTCACACTCTCTGCCTGTGTCTATCACCTGCAGCAGCAGTTGCATCCTGTAGCACACACATCTCTATGGTAAGGTATCTGCTACAGACCTACCTTCTGCGACAATGTAGTCTCCTCATCCCAGTAATGTCCAGCACAACATATCAGAAAGGGGCCCTAATCTACATGAAGGCCTTATATATTGTACAGTGGTTGCATGTCGTTGACTGATGATAGTGGAAATCAGCTGTGTTGACTGCAATTAGCATTTCAGACCCATGGATTGGATTAGTGACAATCACCTGCTGATGAGAAACATGTTTAAAAGGCAAGCAGCTGGCTAAGGGGAACTAGTCTGTATGAGACTTTCTTCGCACAGAGCATGCCTTTGTGAAAACCTTACTATCACCTCTTATCAACAGAGGAGTACTGCACTCCATCAAGTATGTAACTGATTTTGTGTACAACAGGATGCAGATGGGTGAATAGACAAATGAGGAATAGGGTGTACAGCATTAAGTTGTTGTAGACCTGTGATATTGACATGTCATTGATCTCCTACTGTTTTACACCTACACAGGATGTACTATACATCGAGGGTGCATTGTCTGTTGTCATTGTGGCACACTGGTCTCGTTGGACTGTCCCTTTATAGTGGTTGTAATAGCATGCTGCTAATTGTGCAACACTGTTCCTATGATGTTTTATTGGGGGGGGGGTGCCCATAAGGGACACACTACAGTAGACCCGAGTGTTGGGTGTATGATCATACAGCAGTATCTGTCATGGCACACACGGGAATATTTGACTATTGCTACTATCTCATTTGTATCCACACACTTAGTATGTTTGAATACTGTGGAGCATGACACATGTGAGCAAGCAGTGGATAGTGTCAGCCATTCTGACCTTTCTGTACTTCCGTGTATGTGATGCTGTAATGTGTTCCCCTTTTTTGTCTTTTAGGAATCATGTACCATAGACACCATCCACCCTTCTCTGATGCGGAAAATGAAATTATACTGGAATAGACTAAGACAACATCATTACATCCTACTGTCCAGGGGGAGGCAAAGCAGGGAACTGCGGGTTGCATTGTGGGAAGACCTTGTCTGTGATGTGAAGGGCAGGGGCCATCAGGGCAGGACATATGACCAGGTTTGACACCATGCAACAGACATTATCAGTGCTGCACAATGAAGGGCAGTAGATGTAGCCAGGGATCATGCTATCACCAGAGCAGGGACTGCAGCAGAACAACCACTCATGGCCACTGAGGAATTCCTGGCAAACTTAAGCACACACAACAGCTCCCAGGCATCCATCACACCATACATCGTGGAGGTGGGTCCCACAGTTTCCACAGCAGAGGAGCATGTAGGTATGCTTACTGTGATCAGCATTGTAATACTGTAGCAGTAAGTGTGTTAGGCAGCACATATTTTTACATGTGTTTCAGGTCTTAGTTCTTTGGGGGAGGGTTTTACCTCAGTTGTACTCTCATACTCAGAATGTGACCAATACAACCAGTAACACAGTAGGTACTGTAAATGTCAGATATATGGATGTAGATGTATTACCTTGTTGTACTGCAACATACATAGGTACTGACATTACCTCATCCTCATCTTTTCACAGGTCCATCAGGTAGTGGCGAAGGCCGTGGACCTGCTCCTAGTAAGCATGACACTGTTTTGTTAAGGAACATTTACATTCTATTAAAGTTAAGGCCCAGAATAATGCCCTATTTCAACATAATGTCATCTGTAAACAGGATAGAATGTTTTTATTTTCCAGTCTGGAACAGGTATATAAGGATCTTAGAAGGGGTAATCACAGGAGTGTAGCTGGACAAATAGAAACACTTTGGCAGTGACAGTTAAGAAAAGATAAGCCTCCTGCTTTAAATGAGCATTTACTCTAAAATGTCTTTTAACTCATTAACCCGGAGTACCATCCCTTGGCGCCTCTGTGCTTAACTCCGAGCTCACTATGAGACAATAGGAATTCCTTCATGTTAACCCCGAGTGCCTTCCTGCAGCACAAGTAAGTTTACAGCCTGTAATTTCAAGCTATTGGTAAAAAATAAGTTGAAAAAGTAACTGAACGTTATCAGTTACCTTCGCAGCTTAGGATTTAGAGTGGAGTTACCTGATGGTCCTATTGGACTTTTTTGATAAAATCGGCTTTGAATGCTACCTGTCTTTTCTCCAGATTACAACAAAGCCAGTTCCGTCTGCATTTCCTCAATCAAGCGGTGGCAGCCAATCAGATTTTTACAATCCAAGCTACTGCTTGCATAACACCTCCACCCCTAGTTGTAAATTTCCATTGTCCTGCCCAAATAGATAGAGGGTCCAGCAGCAGTTATCTCCTTTTTTCCACAGATTTACAGAAAATGACCTGCTTTGCTACTGGACCCTTCGGTTTATTTTCTGTGCTGATTTCACTGCTACAGAGTAGAGTGCAGTCATGCCAAATCAGCTGCAATGGATATCAATTGCTGCAACTGACTTCACCAAGGAGAATTTGTTTTAAAAGGTAATAGTATTGTACAAGTTTTGCAGGAAGCTTGGGTCTCACAAAGTGTGATGTGCTGTGGTCATTTTTTTTTCATGATTTGTCCTGCTGTGAAAACTTGTAGGTATGGTTGGAGCTAACATCTCTCCTAAACTACTGACGTGGTATTATTTTTAGTGTTTATGGTGTAATATGTTGGAGTTATTAGGGAAGTAGATTTGTTACACATCTTTTATTGGTAGTAGAGTACTGTTTTAGTCATATAGGAGGACAGTCACTTATGAATTGCACTGGATGGGTCCAAGGGACCTACTGCTTCATTTTTTTTTATATTGGATTTTCATGACTTGCATAGAAGCTTTGCGGTACTGATGACCGATTTCTGAGTGGCATGTATGGGCTAACGGAGTGTATACTCTCAAGATTTCTGGCCCGGGCAACCACTTCTGGTAACCATACAACAACATAACCACATACTTCTGACAAGAGTAAAACCCTGTAGATCCACTTGGAGAACTTAAAGGTGAGTC
This sequence comes from Protopterus annectens, assembly GCF_019279795.1. Lineage (NCBI taxonomy): Eukaryota > Metazoa > Chordata > Ceratodontiformes > Protopteridae > Protopterus > Protopterus annectens. Next base: position 1,791,811,515 of record NC_056725.1, on the reverse strand, counting down.
ATTTCACTGTGGTTTATTTTAATTTGTATATGTTCCAGTACCTGCTGGGATAGCTGTAGTTCCCACTTCTCGAATGGATAGTGATCTTCGATTCCTATGATCTCCGGTAGTAGTACTGGGTGCGTTAGAATTTCAGGGTGTAATACCGAGTGCTCACCTGGTCTATTTTCATGTGGGATATGTACGTGATGCTGGGGTTTGACATTAGACTGCAGTGCAACGTTTGTGTTGTAGACCCTTGAGAACACAGTTCACAAATGAGTTTCAAAACATTATGTCAGTGGGGGAAAGTTCAAATGAGAAGCATGCTCAAATAATGGCTTTGGCTGGGGCCCAAATAGATTTTTATGGTCAATTTTGTGTAAACATTGGAAGGTAGCGAAGAGGAAATAAAATAGTAAATGATGATCTGACCAAATTTAGATAATGTTCGCTCACTTTTAGCAGTTTTAGTACTATCTGTGGCAAGACTCACCATTCCATTATGATTACATTTAGCTAACCTAATTGACAGTGCAGACAGTCTACAGAGCAATTGGTACTGAATTGTTTTGGTATGCATGGTTTGATGGAATTTATTTTATTGCTAATATTGGCTCTGCCAAGGCACTAGCCATTGACCCACATACTGGAATAATTTTTTTCTAACTGTGGACTCTACTTTTTCATATTAATAAATTATGTCTCTTTTGCTGAGTTTGGTTTCGAAGGTCCTTCATTGTCCATTTCTGTGTTGGGCAGAAATGCTCAACATGAGGGATCACACTTGCATAAGTTAAAAAAGTTTAAAAAAATAAAATGTTGCATAAGGTTTATAATTTGTCTTACTTCAGCTAAAGCAGTTAAAGAATTTTGTTGAGAGGCAGTGCATGTATAATATTGTTTACTGTAAGTGTGCCAGATTGTCATAAAGGTGGTTTGTGCTCTGCAGCGTCCATATGTTTGTGCGTATATGTAATATTACTTTATTTATTTATTTATTTTGACACTTAGTAACCTGGACAGTCCAACTTGGTTACATAACCCATTTTTGGTGGAGGCTCGGGGAGAAGCTGCAGAGAGCACCCCGGCCTTACCTCATTACTCATCCTGTCATACATTCAGACCCCAAACTGTGGTTATAGAGGTGTGACCCAATCATGTTTCCTGATTAACCTTTCTGTAGCATACTTGATAACAGAAGATTTTATGTACAGAATTTTTCTGCTTTTCATTATAGTCTGTTCACATTTACTGAACAAAAATCCCCATCATTGCTGGACTTGTGGTATACTATGATCGTCTTACTTTTTTTTTGTTATTTTGCTTTGCTGACACTCCTAACCAATTTTTCATAGTGACTGCATGCCTGTACCAATTTCACGTTATTACTTAAATTATATGGAATATTTGCATTAGATTGCATTGCAAATTTGGCTCTTGTGCATACTTGGACATACTACTGAAGGGGTTATTGGGGGGAATGTTTCCCTTTCGTTCTTGTGCATATTTGGCCATACTACTCATGGGGGTCACATGGCAACTGTTTCATTTTAGTGCTTGTGCATACTTGACAGTACTAGTTTTGTAAATTCCACTCAGTTTATTTAGTTGTGTTAGTGGCAAGTATTTTACAGCGTTCGTTCTTCTTGGGTAGGAGTCTATCAGAAAACCCTTGGTAAGCAATACCTATCTAATTTTATTGGGAAGCATGGCTAGTCTTATAAGGGCCCTTGGCTTGATAGCCTTTTATGTTACTATAATACTGCAATATAATATATGTCATTGTACTGTAGTATTTTGTATACAGTTATAGGTTCTATTTGTTGCTAGTTACTTCTCATGAAGAACATTTCCCAAAGTTAATTAGGGTCTGGTATTGCTCAGTAGTGAATTCTATAACTTGTGTAAAGTGTAGTGACTCTCAATCCTTAGTTATTTGACTTGATAATGGTTAATACTTGCTTTTTATTGGACTGCTTATTTGTACAAATGTTTGTACAGATGGGTAATTATTTGACTTACAGATTATTTTGTGTGTACACCTGAGATGAGCTGCATAAATGTTATGTAATCTTGTATATCTAACTATTCTATTTTCTGAACAGCAGCACATCAGTGCATTCTTTTAGGAAGATTTGCATAGTTGCCTATTTCATTATATTCTTGTTCATGTTTGTGCTGCTGACTTTATTGCATGTTACTAAGTACTGCTGAGTAGGAGAGATGGAAAAAAATAGTGATGTGAAATCAGTTCGAAGGATTTTGCTCCACAAATCCTTCCAGGTATCTTATTTGTTTTGCCTATTGTATAGTTTGCATGAAGATCATATTTAAGTGTCTATTAATAACACTGTATAGATTGGTGTGATACCTGTCCAGTATTACTGCTGTTCATTGTAGTGATATTGAATGTGTCATGAGCCAATTTTGAACTGGATGGGTTTACTTTTGTTGGCATATAACATTAGCTGTGAATGTTTTAAATATACAGCATTGTTTTTAGAACATGTTTACTTGCAACTTGAAGTTGTTTAATAAGTTTGCTTGATCATATAAAGAAGTATTTGGTACACTTTTATGCATATTGTTGAGTAATATATTTTAGCAGTAATACTACCTTGATATGGGTAATGTATCGTTTTTTCTCTTTGATATACTGTATTATACTACTCCACAGAGCAGGTTACTAAGTTTTTGTTTTATATATATAGTTAGACTAGTTTTTGTACAATGTCTTCTATCTGTAAGTACATTGTAAATATTATGGCAAACTGTATCCAAAAAATGAATCCAGTTACTGACAGTAAACACCTTTATGAAGAATGGATGAAATACAGTTTATACTGTTAGAAATGTTTAATTAAAGTGTTCATTAATGTCAGTTTTCCAAAGGGTATGGAACATAATTTTCCTTTAGGGAGAAATTTATTCGTAGCAAAAAGATAGGTCATCTGACCTGGAAGTGAGTTTGAATTACTGAGGGCAAAAATATATCAGAAATAAGAGATAAAATAGCAGAAACTATTGGTTATTTGCTGGAGTCAACAGGTAAGGGACAGGTGAAGGAATATTCATGTAGAAATTATTCATTTTATATATTTGTTAATCATATTTTACTAGGCTTAAGGCTTTTCAGGGATTGACCTATGTGGCATGGTCATTAAAGGTCACCAGATGGAGAAAAAGAAGTAATGCTTTACAATCTGTAGTGTGATGCCATTTTTGTTAAGATGTTTACTCATGGATTCAGTCATGAAAATACTTGCTTTGGATGTTGTTGACATGACCGGTACATTACTTACTACATAGACATCTACCGTTAACTTACAGAGCAGCTTATCTGATATCTATTTCATTGTTTTGATTTCATTCATTACCAATAGAAATAGCAAAAGAGCTGAGAAAAGACAACTCATTAACTACTTTTATAAAAAAGGCCATTATGGAATGATATGAATGTGAAGGTGTAGTATAATACAGTCATACCATTAGGAAACGTAAGTTTGAGCCTGCAAAAACCTCATATGCTTAGTTTTTGATGTATTTATCCGCATATTATTCTCATGTGTCTGAATGGTCAATTTAATCAAGCTCATTTGCAGACATGCCTTATCTGTAATGCATCATCATGTAATCAGTTTACACAATTTCATGTCATCTGCATACAGACCATAGACCACCTCAGATGAAAAGGATAGGTCTGGCAAATACAAAGTAAACAAGTAAGGGTCTAGGACAGAGACCTGTGGGACACTCTGACTGTAACCAAGAATTTCACCTATCCAATTGTTGTATGATACTTGCCATGTCCTATTTGTAAACGATACATTTATACATTTTATCAAGAGTAAATCAATACCTAGTTGTTCTAATTTCTTGATCACAGTTTTCTGTATGGCCCTGTCAAATGATGAAGTTAAATCTGTATAGATGATTGTGCATACCTCAACATTCTACTGAAGGGGCTGCTTGGGTAAATGGTTCATTTTGGTGGTTGGCCATATGAGGAACTGTTACAGAAGGGTCATTCAGGGAAATGCTTCATGTTGGTGCTCATGCGATTATTGCAACATTTTATTTTCAGGGTCCCTCGGGTAAATGCTTCATTTTGGGGCATGTTCTTACCATGAACTGTTACTGAAGGGTTGTTTGGGAAAATATTTCATTTTGGTAATTGTGCATACTTCAACTTTTTATTGTAGGGGTGACTGGAGTGAATGCTTCCTTTTGGTGCATGTACAGTGGATATAAAAAGTCTACACACCCCCGTTAAAATGCTAGGTTATTGTGATATAAAAAAATGAGACAACAATAAATCATTTCAAAACTTTTCCTACCTTTAATGTGACCTACAACCTGTACAATTCAATTGAAAAACAAACAAATCTGTTAGGGGAAAAATATAAAAAATAAGGAAGTAAAGATACTGAACAAGAGTCCTGAAGGGCTGGGGGTCTTCACTGGTACTACCCAATTCATTAGGCATTTACACCATTCTGTGATGAAGATTGTTTACAACTTAGTTATTCATTTAACATAATTTTTTATTTTACAAGACATGATTGCCTATAAGCAGATATCTACATTAGCTAGTATAATAATAATATTGTATTGCCTATGTAATATGTTTATAGGGAAGCTGTACTGAGTGCCACTTGGAGAGTGAATGTCTTGACATGAATGTCACTTGGAGACAATTTTATGAACAGGTATACTCATATAATCATATTGTTTGTTCATGTTATTTATTCATCATCCTCAATTTCAATCTCATTATTCCAAGGATCAGCTTATTTCCAAAACCACAAATACTCGAACACAAACTGTAGAATGAACAAACCCACCAAACAGCTAAATCTCTGGAGCACACTTTTTTATTAAGCGCTTTTCATCCAACTGAATCATTGGACTTCTTCAGATAAACAACTTTATCTGAAAAAGTTCAACGATTCAGTTGGACAAAAAGCGCTTAATAAAAAAGTGTGCTCCAGAGATTTAGCTGTTTGGAGGATTTGTTCATTCTACAGTTAAGGATCAGCTTATGACTTTGTTAGAAACATTTGAGACCCATGTAGTATAAGAATTGTTTGAACATAAAAAAGAAGATAGCCAATTATCAAAAGAGGTTATCTAATAATATGTAGCAAGTCACGACTTGTATGACTTGGCTGCAATAAGTACATAATAATATCTGAAAGCATTTGTGAATGCCCACGGCTGCCCGGTGCAGATGGTTCATATGTTTTGGTATTGTTGTATTCCATCCAAATATAACACTGGTTGTATAGAATATGCTGTTACAAACTGTGGCTGCTAGGTTTTTATAGTGTAATTTTTCTAATCTAATAATTTTATCCACAATATAAGAACAGTTTGCAAGGCTGATTGACATTTCATTGTCTGCTTATAATAGTGAGAAAGTAGGCTGTTCAGGATAAAGTCGTATTCCACTGAAAGTAGACTTTCTATGTATTTTGCTCAAGTCTGAAGGGCTGTCAAGTATTCCACTCTTAGAAGAGACTCTGATCAGTGCTGATAGATGTTCATTACCTTTAGGCTGATGGATATCTGTTTGAATTTTGGGGGGGTTCCTGTTTACTGGGCTATTTTTTCATCCCTTCCAAAGTCTGCATAGCCATCTGTCAGGGTATTTGTTGAAGCATAAACTGGAGCAATGGTTATATGATGAATCCCATTTCTTTTCATAAACGTTAGCAGACTGCATACTATTAATGTCACTGGGAGTGTATTCTAAGTAGGGAGTTTCAAACATTTAGGTGGGAGGAAGGGCTCAGTAACATATATGTGTTATTCTATTTTTACTGAATTACTCAGGTCATCTCCTAACAGATGATGATGAGTCTGTGTTACATAACAGCTGCACAAGGTAATATAATGAATGCCTACTCAACAGGTTATGTGCAGCAATTATCACCTGTGTCTGAGCATGCATACCTTTGCAGCAATGAAATGCAGGTCATTATCACATTAACAATAAGTGAAGTTACAATACAGCACTGAGTCATTATCACTTTTCAGGTCAAACTCTCAGCAGCTGTCACTGTTATTCACTAAGACAGAAGTCGTCATCACATTGATGAATGCACAAGCCAGATTTGGGTTCGGGTCTGTGTGGAGTAATTTCAAGGCCCCCGCTCCCCATCAGGACAAGCCATTATGCACCAAGGCCAGGAAGGTTCCTCTTCAGAGATATGTGCCAAATGCTCTTGTGTTGGTGGGTGCATAATGGAAGGGGGGGCATATCCAGCCACCATGGATCTTATGATTGACCTAGATTGCAGTTGAGAACTTGGAGACTCTTCATTTCAGTCCCATAGTGCTGCTGTCCTAGGTAAGCATGGCCTTGGGGGTGCCACTGTGATGAAATGTTCCCCTTCGGGAAAGGACACATGCAAAACGACAAAGCCTGGGGCAGTCTTAGTCTTTTCACATGTTGTCTTGGTGTAGCTCTCCACTCAAGTTTGCCTCCCTTCAGGTGTAGTAAATGTATGTAGGTCATACGCAAGAGGCTTTACATTAGCTGCCCCCTTTGACTCCTTATGGCCATTGCCAAAAGGACACATGTAAATGGAAAAGGCAGAGGTAAGGCAGAGTGCTGGCACTGAATGCAATCAGGAGTCATTGCTGCTACCAGCACTCTGAGTGGGTAGCCAGCACAGGTATGGGACACTTCAGACACCTACAAGCTGAAGCCCCATGCCTGTCCTTGGCATATTATTGGAATGGCGGTCCTTACCCTGCTTTTTCTATTTACATGTGCCCTTTCTGTGCCCCTTGTCAGTCATTGTATGTAATTTGGTGTTTTCAAGGGTGGTAAGTATGTACCTTCTGCAGTGTCATCACCACTTATGTACCTTATGAAAAGAATAATGCCCCTGTGGATAGGAGTGAAGATTTGGATGGGCTAACCAGATATTGCATATGATATACATAAATATGTAGTCTTCCAATACATCTGTCAAACATCAGAAGCAATCTGTTTGCATTTTCTTTCCTGTGCAGGTTCATCCACCTTCTGACACTGACATGGCTTCATGAGCAGGAGAATGACAAGTGACAGTGTGGGTATGTAGCCATTCTCTGTAAGTGAAAACCACTACAACTTGAGCTTCCCCACATCTACTGTGAAAGTATACTGGATTGCAAGAAGAGGTATGCATTGGAGTGGAGTACTGGAGTTGTTGGAAGAGAAGTGTTCCATCTACACTGAGCCCGACATTCTTGTGCTGCACATTGGAGGGAATGATGTCATCAGTCAACCACTCGGAAGGCTATGGTTTAAAATCAGAGCAATTTCTGAACACCTGCAGTCCTGGTGGCCATGTTGTCATTTGTGTGGTCTGACATAATTCCTTGCCAGATATGGAAAACAGCAAACAGTCAACGGGCAGCGCACAAGGCCAGCTATTTACAGAATGGGTTCATGCATGACTTGGTGCACAGGGTTGGTGGAGCTACAATCTGCCATGACAGCATCACCACAGAAGATGTTCACCTGTTTAGAAGGGATGGCATTCACTGAACTGATGAGGGCATTGTGTTGTTCTTGACTGACCTCCACAATGGCGTGAGGAGAGAGCTTTGTGGGATTGGAAACATGCAGCTTGTGAAAAGAATGGAAAATGCCCTTGACCAAGTAGGACCAGTATGGTAAGTAAAACTCTGTTGTTATATTTATGAACACCATTGTCACTATGTACAACACAGGAAAAGACATTCTAGGGAACTTGTACACATGCTGAGTAACACTTAATTTTCAGATTGTAAAAGAACTATCTGTATGCTGTGCACGGGTAAAAATTTTGCATTTGCTTATGAATTGTGTTGTGTAAAATATGATATTTTTTCTGAGTTTGGCAAATAACTGTGGTAAGGAGCTGGTGAAGATGCAGAGAAAGAACAACTGTTTCAGGAGAGTGCTACCACATACAATCGAATATGTCAGTTACCATCCTGCAATACTTTTTTTTATTCTGCTTTTATCAGGCATATGTAGAGTTTGGATGACAGGAAGGGCTTAGTAATACAGAACTTGATCCCTTAGGTCCATTGCTGAATGGACACATGTAAAGAGAAAAGGCATAGGTTAGGCAGACTGCTGACACTGAAGGAGGTTGTGAGACTGTAGTGGTATCAGCTGTTTGAGTGGGTAGCTAGCACAGGTATCAGACAGATCAGATAGCCTAGCATTTCACTGAAGTCCCATGCCTGTCCTGGGTTCATTAGTGGAGTGGCAGTCCTTACCTTGTTTTTTTTCCCTTTACATGTACCCATTCAGCAGTATGCTGGTGTCAGAAAAATATGTATTAATGTATGTGTTTAGTGCTTATTAGAAGCTAAAAGGGTTAACACATTTCATTCTATTTTATATACAGCTTAGTTTTGTATGACACTACGAGATGCTTTCTGAAACTGCAAGATGCTCTCTGACCTAGTATTTGCTAGCACAGCAAAATTCATGTTTATGCCTTTTGGAAATTTACTGAGAAGCAGGTGATTATCTGCTAGGTCAGGAAAATAATGAATAGAACAATACTGTTTTCTATAACATTATTGAACTTGAACAATCAGCTCTGTTTGTGTTATGAGAATATGCACAGCTGCAGAAAAAGATAGATACAGTTGAACAAAGACTGCTTGAAGAAATGAACTATAATCTGTACTTGCTTTGTGCTCAAATTAGCCATAGTACCTTGAATGGTAACATCACATAGTGAGAAGTTGTTTCTAACCGGTGGTCTCCAAGGCCACATTGTTTTTCTTAGGAAGTTTTTTCATAAACTTGATAGTGTCAGCAGAAAATCATGGACAAACAGCTGCTATGAAATAATATTGTAAGAACTTGTGATTTGTTACGTCAGCTTAGTAGGCAATGTCTTGTAAGAAATGTATAAGAATGGCTTCACTTCCTGATTCTAGTTAGACAAACTCTGTATTAGCACGTTTTTGTCTCCTTGCTGCAAGAATTAAAGTGCCTTAACCTGAACCTGCCGTGTATTGATCTTTTTGAAGTTGTTTTTTCCTTTGACAGATTGGTCCTTCGGACCGGAAACTCTCACTTCGCCTCAGGTCAGATGGGCCAGGTGGCATTAAACCGTACGGAGAAGAAACCACATCGGTTCTTCTGCTCTGAAAGACCTCCAACTGAATTTTCGTTCAAAAGAGGCCAGCCACTGTTTTGATCTGCGACTGGAGGATGAGTTTACATTTTTTCCTCGAACCAGATGATCAATCACGGAGGCTCAGGTAGGGAGGAATTTACCTTTTTTCTGTTTTAGATCAGGGACTTGATTTGTATCATCTCTCAGGAGATTTGTTTGTGTACAAGTCAGGGACAGGAAGATTGCAGTCTTGTCATAGATCAGGGAAGCAGAATAGGTAGGCAGTTATTCTAGATAAACTGTGAAAAAGAGAAATCATGGTACCACGTAAAAATAAGAAGGGTTACGTAACATTTTAACAATTAGAACAATATGGGAAATAAGTGCACAAAAAGATCCCAAGATCCGCCGTTAACTGAAGATGCAAAATATATGCAATTACAGCGTGCCGACAATGGGTTAATAAATATGAATTTGATGGCAAATTAGAACAATTCTCACTTATTAAACTTGTCAAACAGCTTAAAACTGATGCAAAAGGTCAGGTAAAAAAGGAACGTCAATTAGGCATTCCTCAGGCACACAGGTGGATTGAGGAAGCAAACCGTAGGGAACAAAAGAACAATAATTCAAAAGCAATGTTTCTAGATAAAGAGGACAATAATTTGGTAATAGCATCAGCCCCTCTGCCCCCTCTGCTTCCCTTACCAGAATATGAAGCGAGTGGACAAGCTGGTCCACCTCCGCTATACCCAGCTGTCCCCACGAAGCCAAGACCATTTGTCAGAGATCCCGTCGAGACTAGGTCTCAAACACGTAACTTAAGAGGGGATATTGAGTTATATCAAATGAACAAAAATTCACGAGCTATGAGTGAAGAAGAGATATGTCTGCTCATAGAAGTACCAAATCCTCAGGCAGGACAGGAAGGGCAGGACCCAACTCTCCTGGTATATAGACCATGGACACCAGAAGACATCCAGAAAGCCACAGAGGGAATTCCCCATCCAAAAGTTAATTTTATAAAATTCTTAGAAGACTTACAGGGCATGAGGTTAAGTTATCATTTAAATGGAGAAGAAGTAGAAAAAGTAGTTAGACAAATCGTAGGTCCAGATTGGCACATGATCAGTGGCAACTGGAATCCCCATGACGCAGAACACAAGCCACTCCCACATAGCAACACAAAGCTGGATAACAGAGTAAAAGGTCTTACAGACCGAATCTCTGAGAAATGGAAGCCTAGGGCATACTGAACTTGCATTAATCAATGCATCCAACAAGAAGGTGAAACTCTTGATAGATATTATGCTAGATTACACAACGTGCTTTAATAACCATTGTGGAATGTAGATACCCGAAGACCAAACACATGATTCCCCGTATGAGCAGCAGCTAAAGAATGCATTTTTAAAAGGTAGTATTTTGCCTATAAGCAGCTTTATTACAAAGCACATGGTAGACCATCGTACAAGTAGATTACAGTCACTACTTGAATATGCTAGACATGCCAAAAGGCATTTTAACAGTAAAAAGAAAAAGAAAGCCCAAGTATTTTCTGTAGAAGATGGAGCAGAAGTTTATGTAGTACAGTCCGGGGAAAAAGGGCAAGAAAAATGCCCAGGGAAACAAACAATCTAATAAGCGATCAGAGGAGTTTGAAGAGAGAAAGAAAAGGGGTGAATGTTTTAAGTGCGGAAAAAATGGACATTTAGCAAGGGATTGCAAGCAAAACAAGAAGGTAGCCATGGAAGATAAGGAGGGTGAGGACTGACTATATGATAGTCAAGAATCACTAGAAGGGAATAACCAAGAAAAGGCAAATGCAAGTGTGATAGAGGGAGTAGAGGATGTGACAGAAGAAATAGAGGAAGTGCAGGAAATCACAGAAAGTGAAGAAAGTGAAATTTTAGACTTAGCATTATTGAGCCTAGAGCTCTACTTAGTAGATACAAAACCAGAAGTTACACTTCTGGTAGAGGAGAGGGAAGTTAAATTTCTGTGTGACTCAGGGGCAACGCGGACCCTGATACATCCTTCCAGACTACCAGAAAATTCAGAATCACTCGATTACATATTAGTGAAAGCAGCTAATGGACAGCTGTATCGGGAGCCACTCTCCCATAACATAGCAATAACTGATGCCGTTTCAGGGATGACCCAGAAAAGCAAAATTGTTGTTTCTGCAAAATTCCCAGTAAACCTTTTGGGCAGAGATCTTATGCAGATATTTGGCATAGCAGTAGTTCCAACTATGCAGGGTATGGAAGCACAACGACAAATGGATACTTTTGTAGTGTGACTGGAGGACGAAACATTTTATTGGTATAGCCAGGACTTGGTCACGACTGGTCCAGGGGCAGTAACCGAAGAGCTGATGAATGTAGCCATCAGTAAGTTCCCCTCCCTTGACATTGATAAACAGCATTTGTTGCACTGTACTCTGTATTATTGTAGCACACCAACACCTGATAAGGAATATGAGCAAGAACTGTTTAGAAACCATGCAAACAGATTAGTATTACATAATCTGTACTGGGACACAGAAGGGAACAGTGTAGTTAGCTGTTCATTGCCCCAGGAATTCTTTGCACTTTATAAATCTAATTGATTACCGCATGTTAGTTTGACTAAGGACAAGAATGTGAAATGGGCAGACCTAGGAGAAAAAGTCACAAAGTGGGAAAAACAGATGGAGTTAGAACTGTCAGAACAGGGAGTACAGAAGCAGAAGTTAAATTGGATAACACAGACACACCCAGCTGTACACTTGCAGTCTAGCAAGGACAGCTGATTAGCACTCTTACTAGAAGAGGAAGAGAATGCCTTATGGAACATACCAGAAACTCTCTGGTCAACAGGGAAATCAGATGTAGGACTCATTCGTACAGCAGGACCAGTTACTATCACACCAAAATCAGCATTTAGACCACAGAAGAGACAGTATCCCTTAAGGAAAGATGCAGAAGTAGGAATCAAATCAATAATAGCAGCTTTACTTAAGGAAAGAGTACTGGTAGAATCTCCCGATTCACCATGTAACATATCCTTATTTCCTGTCAGGAAAGCAAATGGAGAATGGCGTATGGTCCAAGATTTACAAGTTGTAAATGACAAAGTAATATCTAGAGCACCTATGGTGCCAGATCCACACACCCTATTGAATGATTTGAAGCCTCAACAGAAGTATTTTTCTGTGGTAGATATTAGCAATGCGTTCTTTTCGATACCGATATGCCCTGACAGCCAACATTGGTTTGCATTCACATTTCAGGGGAAAAGGTATACATACACGCGACTACCACAGGGATATTGTGAAAGTCCAACAGTATTCTCACAAGAGATGGCAAGCAACTTGGTGGGATTTACCCCACTGAGAGACAGTCAGATTTTACTTTATGTAGATGACATCCTGCTGGCAGCCCCCACCCAGCAAGAATGCAGAGAAGATACCATAGCATTATTATATTTTTTAGCCACTCAAGGACATAAAGTGAACAAGAACAAGTTGCAGCTTTGGAAAAAGCAGGTTAAATACCTGGGATATGTAATATCCAAAGAAGGCAGAACATTAGATGAAGATAGGAAAATAGCAATTTTACAAGCACCCAAACCGACTACTAAGAAGGAAATGATGTCCTTCCTGGGTACGACTAATTTCTGTCAGAGTTGGATTCCAAACTATGCCTTGGAGACTGCTCCACTGACCAACTTAATATACAAGAAGCCTATGGCAGCACAAGATTTATTACAATGGACACCAGAAGCAGAATCATCTTTCTGCAAACTAAAACAATTGATAGCATCCTCATTAGTTTTAGGATTACCAAACTATCATAAACACTTTTTCCAAACTGTAGATTGTAAGCAAGGTTATATGACATCAGTGTTAACACAGCAACATGGGGACAAACAACGCCCCATAGCTTACTATTCATCTCAGCTGGACCCAGTGGCGCGATCCCTGCCCCACTGTGTACAAGCAGTAGTCGCAGCTGCAATGGCAGTACAGGCTTCAGCCTCAGTAGTGTTGTTCCACCCTCTCACATTGAGAGTGCCCCATGCAGTTGTGATTATTTTACTGCAAGAAAAAGTAGCATATCTTTCTCCTGCTAGACATCTTTCCTGTATGACTATACTGTTAACCAACCTCATATAACAAATGAACGATGTACAACTTTGAATCCATCTACCTTGCTCCCAACCCCTGCGGATGGCACACCACACAGCTGCCTGCAGGAGATTGAGCAAAAGACACTGCCTAGAAAAGATCTAACGGATGTTCCCTTGGATGATGCTGAGATGACGTATTATGTGGACGGCTCATGCAGAAGGGGTCCTACAGGGCAGAACCTAGTAGGGTATGCAGTAGTTTCTGATACTGAGATTTTAGAAGCAAAGTCTTTACCACACAACTTATATGCACAAGCAGCAGAATTGATTGCCTTGACACGGGCATGTACCTTGGCAAAGGGTAAATGTGTAAACATTTTTACTGATAGCCAGTACGCTTTTTCTACTGTACATGTTTTTGAGCAACAGTGGAAGAATAGAGGAATGATAACATCTACTGGCAAACGGATTAATCATGTGCAGTTTATTTTAGATTTGTTAGAATCTATTCAGTTACCTCAGAAAATAACTATTTGTAAATGCGTAGCTCATACCAAGTAACAGGATAGGATTTCAAAAGGTAATGCGAGAGCTGATACAGCTGCAAAGCAGGCAGCTTCAGCTTCAGAAATATTTCTTTTGAGTGAGGAATTACAACCTTCTGGGATTTTAGATTTAGAAATGTTGAAAACAATGCAGACACTTACTACGAAAGTAGAAAAAAAAAATGGATAAAACGAGGAGCAATTCTTGAGAAAGGGCTGTACATCTCCAAAGAAGGAAAACCGATTTTGCCATCTAATTTGTTTAGATATGTAGCCTTGTTGAGCCATGGGCAGTGCCATGTCTCAACAGGGGGGATGGTACAGTTAGTGACTTGAGTGTTCACAACATATGGATTTATAAACTACACTAAAAATTTTTGTGCGGCATGCCATGTTTGTAATAAGCATCATGCACAAAGGGAATTGAAGCCTAAGCAAGGGAGTTTCCCTGCACCACCATACCCGTTCCATACTATTTGTATGGATTTCATAGAACTGAACAAATGAGAAAATAAGAAGTATTGTCTTGTCATTATAGATATGTTTTCCAAATGGGTGGAAGCTTTTCCGACCAAAAATCCAGATGCAGCTACTGTTGCAAAAATCCTTGTTAAGGAAATTATTCCTAGATTTGGCATACCGGAAAAGATCTACAGTGACAATGGCACACACTTTGTAAATCAAACTATACAACAGTTGAGCCGATATTTCGGAATTTCCTTGAAAACCATTGTGCATATCATCCACAATCTGCAGGACTAGTAGAGAGGCATAATGGGGTTTTGAAAAGTAAACTTAGGAAGTTAATTAGTGAGACACAAAAAAATTGGGTGTACTGCCTGCCTCTGGCACTGTTGAGCATGAGAACTGTTCCAAATGCAAAGGGGTTAACTCCTTTTGAAAAATTATTTGGGAGGGCATATTATATACCTCAGTGGAAACCTCTCATGCCTGCAGACCAAGAGGCCAACAGTTCACTCGCAGAATATATGAGATGACTTTTAAGTAATAAACAACTTTTGCAGTTAAATTCTGTTTCAGATAAAGAACAAATCAGACCATCAGAAGCAGCAGTAGTCCCAGGCATGTGGGTTTGGGTGAACACCATAAAGAAAAAGAATTGGACGTCACCGAAGTGGGAAGGGCCATACCAAGTGCTACTGTCAACACCCACTGCAGTCAAGATCGCAGAGTGAGCGTCCTGGATTCATCTGACACACTGTAAACTGGTTAAAAACTTTGAACTGGACAAAAAATTTGTTACTGTTACACAACAAGAACAAAATGACCAGATATGGAGCAAATAGGAATGCAGAACAACCTCAGAAGTATTGCATGATCATTCTGTTAACTATACTGATAACAATAATCTTTTTGCTGTGGCCTTTCCTTTTTCCAGCCACATGAGCTGAACTGAATAAACGTGATGCGTTACTCATAGACTGGCATCCAAACTTTAACACTTACCAAGCGATCAAACAAGTTAAAACCTACCACTCCCTCTGCAGACAAATTGCCTGCAGAATTCCTGAAGATAGGTGCCAAAACCTTAGCCTACCCTGTTTCTATCCTGATCAATAGATCTGTAAAAGAAGGAATCTTCCCCTCTATCTGGAAGATATCTCATATCATCCCACTACATAAAGGGGGAAACTCTAATGATTTCTCCAACTTTCGACCAATAGCTCTCCTCTCACCAATCGCAAAAATCATGGAAAAATGTATTCACAAACAAATACTAAATCACCTTCTCAACAACAACCTACTTTCTAACTGTCAGCATGGTTTCAGACCCTCACACAGTACCACCACTGCTTTACTCTCCTTCACAAACTCCATTAGCATTAACCGCAACAAAAACTATATATCATCCTCTGTCTTCATCGACCTATCCAAAGCTTTTGATATGGTGAACCATAAACTTTTACTACACATACTAAAATCTCTGGCTCTTGATAATCTTGCCTTGTCCTGGTTTGCATCTTACCTAGAAAATCGTCAGCAGGCAGTACTGTGGAAAAATTCACTTTCTAATCTTCTACCTATTTCCTTAGGCATACCTCAAGGCTCTATCCTAGGCCCTCTGCTATTTTCAGTCTTTATTAATGACCTTCAATCTGCAATCCCATATACTACCTGCATACAATACGCAGACGACTCAACTATAATCTGTACCGCGAACTCTCAAACTGAACTCCAGTCACTTACTCAAAAAGCTTTTAACACTGTAGAACAATGGTTCTCTTACCACTGTTTACTCCTTAACCCTAAGAAAACCAAACTACTACTTTTTTCTCCTACTCGGAAATCTACTACACCTTACTTTACTCTTACGTCCACTGACGGAACACTCATCGCTCCTGACCAGACCACAAAACTTTTAGGTATAACTATCGATAATAACCTCAACTTCGACTCCCACATCAATAACACCATAAAATTAGTTAATAAAAAAATAGGATCCCTTTATAGAATCAAACCTTTCCTAATACCCACAGCAAGGTCCGCCATTGCTAGATCTCACATAATCTCCACTCTTCTCTATGCTTCCCCCATTTACACTAATCTTTCCAAAAACAACATAAAGAAACTAGAAACATCCTATCATAACATAGCTAGATTCGCTGCTGGATCTCCTTTTCGAACTCATCACTGCTTAAACCTAAAAGAACTAGTCTGGATAGAACTTCCTAACCAAATTATACTGCAACAGATCTTAATTGCCTATAAGATTCTATATCAGCCAACCAACACACCAATAATTTCTAGCCTTATTTCTCCATATAACAACCTGAAATAACTTCGTTCTTCTAATAAACTTCTGATTAATACTACCAAACCGAACAATAATGCAGGTGACAGTTTATTTTCCAACTCTGTTGGAAAAGCATGGAATAAACTACCCTCTGATATCACTTCTTTAACCTCTTTCCAACTCTTCAAACACCAATTAAAAGTTTATCTCAATAAACACTGGCTTTGCTCCTGCACTAATCCAGACTAATGCTAACTCTTTTCTCTACCATTACCCTTAATAAAAAAAAAAAAAAAAAAAAAAATTTTAACTAACAATTTTTATATTTAATTTTTTTATCCGTTTTATTTTGTTTTATTTGTTATGATTGTTATGTAACCTTTTATGCCTTTATGTGAAAATGTATAACTAGTGGAGCTTTTCTCCCCGGGCCTCTACTGAAAATGGACATATATCCAGTTGGACTAGCCCGGTCAACAAATGTAAAATAAAATAAAAAAAAAAAAAAATGTGTATGCTGAGACTTTTAATGTTTCAAATTGTTGGGTTTGTACAGCTATACCAACAGCATATGGGGGATTATTAATGACTGCTGTCCCCCTAGGGGTCAATGAGTCCTGGGAAAATTTGATTTTTGATACTACGACTGTAAAATCACAAGACAAAATAGCACTGTACCTGCCAGTTACACAAAAGGGAATTGTGTGTTTTTATAAAAATTATACTGTTCAGGTGGGTTGGAGCAATTGTAATATGACTCTTCCTTACAAATGTTATACCAAAGCTAATAATGCAGGTTCTATTTGTGATACAAACTATGACTCATTTCTTGAATCAATGCACAAAACAGTTAATGAAGTACAACATAATCCTGTTCTTTTTAAGCAACTATCTATCATTGATAGAAAAATGTTTCATGCAGGGCAAGTATATATTAATACTAAAGTAGAGGATTGTTATTTTGTGTGTGGGAAAAATGCATACAAATGGTTACCTGAGAATTGGTCCGGCAGTTGTTTTTTGGGTTACCTGGTTCCGGCCATACGACACACTGCAGTTTTGCCTTGAGGAAGAATTTGAAATGTCAGACAGGTCACCAAGAAACCTGGAAATCCAATCAAGAAACCTGAGAATCCAGTGGGACGAATCGAAGCAGGCTGGAGAAACCTGACTGAAAACTGACACACATGGACTTGAGTGACACTATTATATCGTGGGCAGGTATAGCTCCTGCATATGGTGCAGTAAAATCAATTTGGGAGCTAAGAAATCTGTCCAAACTTCTCGAAGTAATGAGCAATGAAACCTTTTCTGCTCTCGAATTAGTAACTGATGAACTGAACGCTATGAGAACTGTGGTGCTTCAAAACCGCATGGCTCTCGACTTCACCCTAGCAGTGAAAGGTGGTACTTGCGCTTTAATAAAAAAGGAGTGCTGTTTGTATATTCCTGACAACCAGCATGAGATAGACGACCACCTTGAGGTAATTCAGCAAGTGTCGGCCATGACCAAACCAGGCCCAAACCCACTGATGGATTTTTTCCAGAATTTGTTTGGGGGGTGGGGTACCATCCTAATGAACATCCTGATTGCCATTTGTGTGGGATTACTCCTATTAGGAGTGTGTGTTTGTTGTGGTATGCCCTGCATGAAAAGATTAATTAAAGATTTTATAGACATGTCAGTTTCTGAGACTTTGTATCAAATTACCGAATTTGAAGAACTGTTGAAAAATGAAACACTTTCATAAGTGTAAACTGAATGACTCTCTTAACTGCAAATCCTGAACGGAAGAGGTTAGGAGAAGAAGCAAACTGTTTATGCTTTTGAAAATAGAATAAAAAGTATTAACAGGGGGGAAATGTCAGAAAAATATGTATTAATGTATGTGTTTAGTGCTTATTAGAAGCTAAAAGGGTTAACATATTTCATTCTATTTTATGTACAGCTTAGTTTTCTATGAAACTATGAGATGCTTTCTGAAACTGCAAGATGCTCTCTGAAGTAGTATTTGCTAGCACAGCAAAATTCATGTTTATGCCTTTTGGAAATTTACTGAGAAGCAGGTGATTATCTGCTAGGTCAGGAAAATAATGAATAGAACAATACTGTTTTCTATAACATTATTAAACTTGAACAATCAGCTCTGTTCGTGTTATGAGAATATGCACAGCTGCAGAAAAAGATAGATACAGTTGAACAAAGACTGCTTGAAGAAATGAACTATAATATGTACTTGCTTTGTGCTCAAATTAGCCATAGTACCTTGAATGGTAACATCACATAGTGAGAAGTTGTATCTAACCGGTGGTCTCCAAGGCCACGTTGTTTTTCTTAGGAAGTTTTTTCATAAACTTGATAGTGTCAGCAGAAAATCATGGACAAACAGCTGCTATGAAATAATATTGTAAGAACTTGTGATTTGTTACGTCAGCTTAGTAGGCAATGTCTTGTAAGAAATGTATAAGAATGGCTTCACTTCCTGATTCTAGTTAGACAAACTCTGTATTAGCATGCTTTTGTCTCCTTGCTGCAAGAATTAAAGTGCTTCAACCTGAACCTGCCGTGTATTGATCTTTTTGAAGTTGTTTTTTCCTTTGACAATTGGCTACACCAAGAATGTGTATATTTACAATGATGTCTGTCTACATGGTAAAACAACTGGGTCTGAATGCTGTACTGATGTACAAATATCAGTTTGTTTAGGACTCAGGTTATGAAAATTATGATTGTTTTCATATTTTGGTAAATAACTTTGCAAGGGAGCATCTGAATGCGCTAAGTAATACCTCATTTTGAAGATAGCATTGATAGGACTGACATAGTAAAAGAACTGTGCCTGTATGATGTACAGATATCAAAGTTTGTTTTGGACTTAGTTATGGAAATTATGATTTTTTTTCATATTTTGGTAAATAACTTTGCAAGGGAGCATCTGAATTTGCTAAGTAATATCTCATTTTGAGGACAGTATTGATAGTTCCAACATAGTTAAAGAATTGTGCCTGTATGTTGTACACATGTACAGATATCAAAGTTTGTTTCAAACTTAGTTTATGGAAATTATGATTTTTTTCATATTTTGGTAAATAACTTTGCAAGGGAACATGTCAGTGTGCCAAGTAATACCTCATTTTGAAGACAGTGTTACTCCTTACAATATGGTAAAAGAACTGTGTCTGTGCACTGTACACACAGATATCACAGTTTGTTTAGTCTAGTAGGATTATGAAAGTTATAAATGTTTAATACTTATCATTGTTATGCCCATATCTTTGCAAAGGAGCATGGTGATGACACAAATGATGCATCATTTTTAAGCTGACATTGAGATACACAACTTGTATGTTGATATGGAGCATCTGACTGTTAAGGGTGCTGAAATATTATGCTTTCTTTATTTATCAATTATGAGAAATAGTATAGTAATCATATTTCTGTAAATATATCTGTAAAGGAGCACCACACAGTAATAGTTAAGATATCATTTTAAAGCTGGCATTTATACAAACAAATTAAATACAAATTGTATGTGTCTACATGGTACATTGACAAAGATTTTGTGCTTTGCTTTTCCAAAAAGGTAAAAATATGCACAATATCAGCATTCCTTGCCGAATATTTAATAATGCCTTTGATACACACTATCAACATTTACAGTGTTGGAAAGGTCAGTGTCTGCTGAACAACTTTTGCTTTTACATTTTTAGTCTAGCTCTTATAGTTACAGAGTTATGAACATTTGTTTTCTGTATTGTCGTAGAAATGGATTTTCTGAAAATGAGCTCAGGCTGCACTTTTGTTCCTATGGTGGAATTAAGCAGGCAGCTTTTTCTGAGTAAAAGCACCCACTTAGGCATCCACAATGCTATCATTGTAGGGGTCACTAAGTGGCCCATTGCTGGCACACATATGCAACATAGGGACATCTGCCTCCAATAGCTGATCAGTCAGCAGCAGTGCTCAGCAGGCCACAGTCCTGGGTCCTCTACTGCTTGGAATCCATTCAACCACAATACACATGACTACTGACTTACAGTAGCTAACAATGTTGGCTGATGCTTGCAAATTGTGAGCACTCATAGAGTCTCTATGGTATGTCACTATCCTGCTAGAGAGTATTACAAACACATGCCTGTTGACATACTAATGGCTATAAACTCCATGCAAATATATATGTAGTATCATTTCCATCAGTTAGACCTATGTACCTGGTAAGTAGCACATCATTCGCAACATGTGATGGACATACTCAGGGGTGAATGAACTGGGCACACAGACCTGGCCACACAGGTTTACACCTAATGTGCCTCAGATCACCCTGTCTCTACAGTGGTATGGCAGGAATCATACAGCATAGCTAAGGCCACAATCACCTGTAAGTGACAGGCTCATAACCTCCTAGTACCCTTCACTTAGCATGCCAATAACTGAGTGCAATGGCCATTTGGTGATGTACCTTTCCAAGCAGTACTGGCAGTATGGTCCTTCACAAGGTCACTTCATGTCTTCAGTATGTTTTCAATGGGGATAGTCTACAATAAGTATCATTGCCACCTGTGGCATATAGACTATGTAGAGGTGACCTGTGCCTTGCATGTGGGGCAATCTGTGACCCTGCTTTATACATAGTAGATGGATAATTGACTCTAAGGGCATTAACCTTGTATGTGACATTGGTACAACATGCTTGTGGGAGAGATTTGTCTAGCAGACTTAAACACACCCTTGAAACAGAACCCTGCCTAATGGCACACAGAGCACATCAGTACACCTCACCACATGCCATCTGTATGACTGGCTGAGAGACCATTATCTCAACACAGGGCATCTGCCTGTTTCCCTCTTGGACTGGGTCAATATGTGCAGATCTTGTAACTATGGGTATAAAGATGTCTGTGACTGTGAGGGTTGCATGGCCATTATGCCAGTGAAGTTCAAATGTTGTATGGTTCCATAACATGATGTAAAATGCTCTAACTGGCTCACACACACATTGAAGCTAGCACGAATTCCAGTAACTGCATACAGGACATGCCAAGGCACACACATAGTGCAAGTTGGCTGTATGTAGGTGAGAACACTTACCTATGTAATGGTACACACTACAGATCAAAGTTCATGATGCACGAAACACACCTCATATCTGCTAGTTCTATCAGTTCAGAACATATTATGCTTGATGACATCAGCAGGCTTATTGTGGTCAGTCCTTTGGGGGGGTCACATCACTCACTACAAATAAAATATTGCAAAAGCCTTCTTATTTCTATGTTACCAAGATGATCATATTTATGCCATTGGGACACACATGTGCACCAAGTAATCTGGACTGAGATAAGAACCCCTACCTATCTAGTCTTACACACTAGAGAGGACAGTATTTATCACCCATGCCATGGCTTAAGTCCTGATAGTACACTCTCAGCCGGTAGTCTAAAGGTAGATGACATCATCAGGCCTTGTAGAAGAGGGCAGTGTGGAAACCAGCAGCAAGTTTCAGGGCCAAAAATTACATAACCATTGCAGGTAGATAGCCCATGAGGGCATGGCAGTTGTTTTGAGGGATATACACACACACACAAGCACCAAGTAGCCTGAAGTGAGATTAGAACCCCTACCTAACTAGTCTTACACACTATAGATCACAGTACTTCTTGTACATGCCACAGGTTGAGTCTGTTGTATACATGATTGCAGGCACAGTACTTGTGCAGTACACAAACTAGGCTTGTGTTGAACAGCATTTGTGGTCTGCAGAGTGAAATTGCTTCATACTGTTATTTGCATCTAGTATCCTAGCAGTGGGATAACTGTCATTATCCTAGGTAAGTGTGTACATTTACCAGTATAGCCATATGTGGCTGCTTGCAGTAAGATAGGCAAACCTGTGGGCAGGAACAATGTGCCCTGTCCATGCGTGTCTTGACATTATACATCGCACCACCTGCTCACCTGCTTCTCTCTATGTGGTGACATCCAGCAGGCACAGGGATCTGTAGGTAAATGGATTATGTACTGTTGCACCCTTAGTTTGGATCCTTTGAGCAACACTATGGATGTGTGATAGTGCAGATTTACTCATCATTATTAGGGTATGTAGGGCAATATAGACATCCACACACATATTTATGTAATTAACAGGGATGTATATGTAAATGTAACTGTGTGTCTGTGTATGATATGTATATGTGCTATGTAGATATAAGGGGAGAGTTTATGTTTCAATGTGATATATATAGCTATATATATTGTATATATCTATTTCACACTACATAACGATATACATTCTATATGTATATGTATATGTCTATATGTGTAGAGATATCTATACATAACAGGTCAGTCTGATGATGGGGGCAACAGCATTGCACTCATTTTAACTAAGTGTTTGGGAATGCCCAGTGTGACTGTCAGTACTTACAAAGTGACTCAAGGCCACACCTACCTGTACTCCAGTCCGGGATTTTGTATGTTACAGACTATACCCCTCAACTGTCCTACGTTTTGCAGAATGTCCAGAGTTTTGGCTCAAAGTTTTGGTCTGTTCCTCATACAATTTGTGGTTTTCTGGCAAATCACTTAGATGAACTTAGGACTGAAGTCATTAAATAGTGACATACATTTGACTGTCTGACTTCAAATCCTCCAGAAAACTCTGTTGAAACAAACCCTGTTATTTTAGCAACTGCTTATGTTTATGAGAGCAGTATTTAACATATGTCCCTATTTGTGGGTCTTTGTCCCCCCATTTTGTTGGGCTTTGAACAGATTTCTTGCACTTAGAGGTTGAGAGGTATGTTACAGGCACTGATATCTGTCCCTGTTTCTGCAGTACTGCACGTCACTCAAAATGTCAATGGCATTCCCCAACTGTTTGCTGTACTCAATATGTGACTGAGGTTCATAATGTTACGGTACACACAGACTGACAGTTGGTGAAAACACCAACATAATAATACCACATATGCAAAAGATGTGCCTACTTCCATATTAGAAGCATCAACACCATCATTCATGCTAACTTCCCGAGTCCACTGAGCCACATAGACTGCCAGACACAGTGGAGTCATTCATCACACAATCAACAGTATAAATATGTATGTTGTTATTCCTGCGTTACGTGTGACATACAATGTGTGATCAACTTCTATTACAGCCCTGAGATTGCCTTGTCTGCTGATATACCATTGCTGACTTACTGTTAAAGCAGTTATAGGGGAACACTGCTGTGTGGGGGTGGGGAAACAACAGCACATGATCTGCTAGGATAGGCAGTAGTCCAAATATCATGTGACCCCACTGTTTAACATCTCCCTTGACTGATGTAGTACATATTCCAACCATGAGGCCTAGTGATTATTAGGGAAAACATACTATTGGACTGGGTACCTGTAGACCCATGTGGATGTTACTACTGTCCACATAGCCAGCTATATTTCCTTGCATAACTGCAGCAGATCCATACCATATTATAGTAATCCTTACACATAGTGTGTAGGTTAGAGACTTACCTTGCAAATGCTGGAGTTGATAGGACTGTAGTTCATGGCTGAATCTGTGTGATGCAAGCAATACACAGCCAATACATGGATAGATACAGGTTGTATGGGTTGTCTGAAATCAACAAGTTTGCTATATGTATGTGAGTAAGTGTCAGTCCCTATGGTCCTAGGTTGTCAGTGAATGTGCTATGTGTTGCCTCTTAGCCAAAGTCAGGGCATACTGGGCAAGCCTATGTCTGCCTACAGGGACATGATAAGGGGGCTTCTCCTCCAAGTCTTCCTGTGAGTGTGGCTGTGACCTAGGTACTGGTGGTGGGCTGTGTATTCCTTCCCTTTGCTGATCCTGCTGCAACTGTTTCTGCAGGATCATATTATGTAGCATGGCACATAATGTGGACATATGGGCACATGTGGCTGGAGAGTACTGCAGGGCTCCAGGAAATATATCGAAGTACTGAAACTGTGATGTCAGAAGCACAAACACATGCTTTATGATGTTCCTAGGTTGTGTATGTGCCTCATTATGGCATTCTTTAGTGGGTGTGTACATTTTTGATGGGTGTCATCATCCATGGTTCCAGTGCATAGCTAGCATCCCCCAGTAAATGGCCATGTGGGATGTCCCCCCCCCTAGCAAACAGCTGATACAGCTATGATGCATGCCAAATATGGAGTCATGATAGCTGCCGGGGGTGCCAACACACACATTCATGATAATTCCCTGGGTATTTCACATGACCTGGCAGTTGATGGAGTGGTACCACATGTGGTTGATGTAGATTCTACCCTTCTCACCAGGTGGTGACTTGATGTGTACATGAGTGCAATCTATGGCCCCCAGAACCTCAGGGTAGTGTGCTACATAGTAGAAGTGCTGTATATTGCTGGCCCCCACCTCCAGGGTGAGGGGAAAATAAATGTGCTCACTGGCATGTGGTAGCATGGCATCCAGGAACTGGTGGAGTACCCTAGAAGCAGATGCCTGTGAGACCCCAATCATGTACCCAGTTGGTTTTTGGAAAGTACCTGTAGCTAGTATCCTAAGGGCTACACATACCTTTGTTTCCACTGCCATGGGTTCCCCTCTGTTGGCTCTGGGTCTGAGATGAGGGTGGCAGAGCTCAGTGAGTTCTTGTAGTATATCCCTGTTCATCCTGTAGTGCTCTACAATCTCCAGCTCATGTAGCTTCTGGAAGGTTACCCTGGGCCTGAACATTCTTCTCCTTCTCTGTCTAGGCCTATTGTCAGCAGCAGCAGCAGCAGTGATTTCGGCATCTATCACATACAGATGTAGCAGACCTGCAGCAGTCCCTAGCATTCTCTCAGTTAAAATTCCCAAGTCTGTACTCCAGTGGTGCAGAGTATGGGAGAAAAAATCAGATTGTAGGGTGTAAGCATACTTTATAGTGCTCTGCTATAGGTGCTGACTGTGTGGTTGGCTACACATGATGCATTCCACCTGCCTAGTGTATCATTAACATCATTTAATGATCCTATTTAAAGTTAAACAGAGGTCAGAACTAATTAATATGTCACTGGGTTTTAGATACAATTAGCACTGCAGTGCACCATGGAAATGCATGTAAACAAAGCTTAACAGTCAGTGTACACACACACCCCCCCCCCCAGACTTCCACACTCAGCATAGTGGCATGCAGTGCATAAACACCGAAACTTGCTCCCTTGAGCTAAACAAAAGTTAGAAGTGAGTGCACACCACCCTACAAGGACATGTTCAGCACTGCTGTGTGCCACGCAGACAGGCTGAAATAAGCTTAGAGGTCATTGGACAAACCTTAACCTGATGTCAGCTACTGCCTCTGCCAACAACAACATGGTTCTCTGCCTACACGAAGGGTATATGCAGACACAATTACCCATTTGTTCTATTCAGTAACTCCACCTCATTTGCATAGGGAACTGTGCTCACAGCCTGGAAACTACACGCTTCAAAGCCCTACCGCGTTAGCAACACCACCAATGCACCATTGCAGATACTCCACGTGGGTCTATATTATAAGATCAATGGTTGAAAACATTGAACAACATATGGTCGACACCATATGGTCGATGTCTTCAAACGTCGACTTTATAAAAAGACAAAAAACAAAAAAGTACCCTAATGGGTTTAAGCAGGTGGGCAACCCCCCCTGCACCCCACATGTGGGGGGCTGCACCACCCACACCTCCTGCTACTTAAATATACCAACTCTGAGACTGCTCTACATTGCAGTAATGGAAATCTCCCCTTATGGAGCACTTCCACAGATGAGTCAGTAGTGCTCAAGATTCTGAGCGTTCGATATTCTCGTGTCGACAATGTCAGATTTGACATTTTCAACTTTCGAAAATATAATATAGACCCCTCCACGCAGGGTCCTGTAATATATTTCTATCACATAATATTCATTTTGGTTTTTCCTTTTTTTTTGTTTATAATGCGTGTTTGTACACTGCGGCACACCGCACAAACATGCTTAGAGTATTAAAAAAATAAATTTAATTTAAGTTATTTCCTTTAAGTTGTCAGACACACAGAAGATAGTTTCACTCATATCTGTGTGTGGTATGCCATTTATGTCCATCTACCTACATTTTTACAGCCCCTTTTGTCTGTCTATATTCCTGTACTTGGAATTTTCCCGTGTACACTATGGACACTGACCTGGGTCTGCAGAGCTTCCTATCTGCTTGCTGGGTTGCTCTACCTGTCTCATTTGCATGAGATTCATCTGCTTATGAGGTGATTTGCATGCCACAGAAGTTTCTGTGTTAGTGCGTTCATGAGTTCCGCTCAGCAGTGCTTACTGAATCTAAAATCTGCTTACTTTCATGTAAGCAGTACGGCACAATGCCTATGCAGTAAAAAGGCTGTGTATGCTTCATTAAATGCCCCCCGAGATTTCTGTTAGAAAAGGAAATGGAAACGATCACAAAGAGAGACGAAACAGAAATATCCTTCATATCTCAGCTTACAGGGTTTGATAGAGCTAGCAAGGGTAGGGGGAGTCCATATATATGAGATGGTACTGAAAGACATCTGACAAGTTTTTAATGGTTAAAACAGTGGTAGGCATAGCTCAGGATGCTTGTTGCCACTGCCCGAAATCAAGGAACCATTTAAAAGGCAGCAATGGAAATTGTGGAGGCTCTTAGTTTCCCCAAGCAGAACAGGTAAGAGGTATTTTTTGATTGCAGTAGACCATGGTGCTAGATACCCTAAGTAGGAGGTGGTTTTAGCCTCCATTGAAGCAAAAACTATAGGAGGTGTTCTGTTTGAAGCCTTAACAGAGTGTGCTTTCTAAGAGAATTACCAATGGACAGAGGGTTCTAACTGCATTACAGCACTACTGACTCATCTGTGGAAGTGCTGTGGGGTAAAGCAGTTAAAAATCTCCATCTACCATCCTCAAATAAATAGTCTGGTGAAGAGGTTGAAGTCTACTCTTAAGACAGTACAGTTTTGTAATAACTTCCCATAACAGTAAATGCCCTACATAGCAGATGTTGCAGTATTCCTAACACATGGGTAATAGCCACTGTCCCTCTGGCTAGGATACCAAAGCTGTACCTTTCCAGTATCGTACATCTAATGTGTAACCTCAGCTCGCACACTAGGGGTATATAGGTGGACATACGAGTGTAATTCCTTAGACAGTCTCCATTCCAGTGGCCTGAAGAACCCTGAGTTAGAAAACTGGTAATCTAGGAGATATATGGTATGAAGGGGTAAGAAAGTCTGCTCTGTTCTTGGGTGTTTTGCAATGGGATAGAAACTGAAAGAGCAAGAGGATGTAAGGAAGAAAATAAGTGTACAAGGGAAGGAGAGTGAGAAGGAATACTGCAGTGGTGATCAGTGGTGCATTGATCATTGTTGCAAAATTTCTTCAACAGTGATCAGTAGGGCATCTACTGTTATGGTAAATTCTTACACTATTGTACCATGTATTGACTGAAATCATTGTTGCAGTATTTCTAATACATGAGTGATTCCCAGAGCTAAAGGGAAAATAAGGGTTGTTGATTGAGGCAGTAGAATTGTTTAAGAGGCCTGATAGAAGTGTTTAGTGAAAGTGTATACATATGACCAGATGGCAGCTTCGGGTATAGACCAGGCATATACTCCTTTCTAGAAAGCTCCAGAAGCTGCTACTGCTCTGGTAGAGACAGCTTGAGTACATGAAGGCAAGGACTTGCCATATTGGGGTGACAAAAGGAGATGGACTCAGGGATCCAGTTTGCAGTAGTTTACTTATATATTTGTTTACCCAGTTTAGAGTCCATTAATGAAACTTACAGTTGATCAGCTAATGGATTTTGTGTTGTCCAAACAGAATCTAGCTATCTGTGAATTTCCAGAGAATACAGTATCTTTTCCCCGATATTGTGGATTGGGAAAAAAAGGCCTGACTGAGAGACAGCTCATTCACTACATTAGGCATGAATGAAGGCTTAGCAATGAAGGTCACCCTACCTTTGTGAAAAATAAGAAAGGGAAGAATGGCCACGAGGGCCTAAAACACTGAAACTCTCCTAGCTGAAATGAGGCCAGAAGTAGGATAGTTTTCTAGGTGCAAAACTTGAGGTTTGCTGATGTTGCAAATTCAAAAAGAGGTAAAGTAAGCTCTTCCAGTACAACGTTGAGGTCCCAAGCAGGGGTAATGGACTTCCCAGGTGGTCTAAGATGTAGGACTCCTTTAAGGAATAATTTGACCTTAGATCTGGACATAAGTGGCAAAGTAAAAGGCAAGCAAGCAGAGATGGCTGACAGGTGGCTTTGATGGAAGCAGAAACCAAACCTGTATGCAAGAGCTTAGACAGATATTTCAGAATGGAAGGTCCTCTCCATTCCTTTTGCACCTACAGGAGAATTTCTTCCATTTGGCTATTTAAGATTTTCAAGGGTGGGTTTTCTGGCTTTTTGGAGAACCTTAAAAACATCCTCAGTAAAATGGTGCCTGTAAGGAATTAGAATCCTATTGTCTGCAAAGTTAGGTTTAAGGATTGCAATTATTGGTGAAGCAGTAATCCTTTCTGTTGTGTGATGAGATCCACTTGGTGTGGCAGTTTGTAATACTTGGCACTGGAGAGAAGACAAAGAAGAGGTAACCAATGTTGTCTTGGCCCAAAGGGAATCACTAGCAAGAGTTTTGTTTTCTTCTTCTTGGGTCTTTTTAAGAACTCTTTGAATAAGAGGTTGTGGAGAAAGGTGTAGGGGAACTTTCTTGTCCACTGAAAAGTGAAAACAGCTGTTCTCCAAGCAGAGGGGCAAGGGTCACTGGTACAAAATAGTGGAAGCTGTTTCTTGGTCTTTGTAGCAAACAGATGTATACGAGGAGTCTCAGAATGGTAAAGGATGTTCTGGAAAACCTGTTTGTTCAAGGTCCATTAACAGGGGTCCTTCAAATACCTGATCAAACAGTCTGCCAACACACCATCCTGTAATGGGATGTATGTGGCTGTGAGTGATATGTTTTCCTGCATGGCAAGGTTCAAGTCTTTCTGTGCTAGTTTGCACAATTGGTAAGATATGGTTCCTCCTTGCTTCTTTATGTACTACATTACTGTTGTGTAGTCTGTGAACTCTCCTAGTATACCTGGTTTCCAGAGATGTTAAAAGACCTGAAGAGCATGGATGAGGGCTGTCATTTCCATCATGTTGTCTGCCATCTACCCTATACTCATTAGGTACCTGTCCAAATTCCCTGTAATACCTGAATGTATTTCCTGAACTGGGGCTGGTGGAGTGAAAGGAAGCTCAGGGTTCAGTTTTACCTGATCCTTCCACTATATGAGTTCCCGTCTGAGACAGGGTAGAAGGGGAACTACTGTGTCCAAAGGAAGTGAATGCTGATACCAAACTGTTTTCAGGTAGCAGGGAATTTTCCTCATATGCAGTCTGGCTAGGAGGATCACTGGAACAGTAGCTGTTATGAATCCCAGAGCCCTTAGGATCTCTCTTGTTGAGCATTGGCTGAGGGAAGCAAGGTTGTGTAAGTAGTTTGTAAGGCCCTGCACCTTCTCTTGCTGTAAGAAGGCCTGCATTCTTTTTGTGTTCAGCCCACAGTCCAGGAAAATTAGATCCTGAGATGGCTGCAGGGAAGATTTTTTGTATTTGATCGGGAACCCCAACCAAGACAGGAGGAGAAGGATGAATGGGAAATGCTGTAGGAGAATTTGTGGTGCAGTAGCTTTAATTAACAGGTCATCTAAGTAGGGAAAAATCTGAATTCCCTCGGTTTTGCAGAACGTGATCACTGGTACCAGACACTTTGGCAAAGTGAGATGACCCAGTACAAATTCTGAGGAATCTCCTGTAGAGGGATCAAATTGGTATATGGAGGTAGTCATCCTTTAGATCTAGGGATACTAGAAAAGCCTGGGATAGAATGAAAGGTAGCAGAGTGTGCATGTTCATATTAGAATGATGAAAATGCATTTTGTCGAATGCGTTTTCGTTAACACATGTAGGGTAAACAGGCAAAACACTGAAGCAGCTGTTCAGTGAATTCTTTCCCTGGGAAAGAAGTCACTTGTCCGCTTCGTTGCTTTGTCTGTTCTGGAGTGTAGTGTGGTCCCTTGTCTGGTATAGCTCCCGAGCGTGATTGTGCAACAGTTACTGACCTTAGGGTTAGGGTGCGGGTTAAGGTAAGTGCATATGTATGAAAGTGTTTACTGTTTTTTTATTTTGCGTTAGATGTATGGTTGAGTTACGTGTGTTTGTGTTTTTAGTTGTTTACTTTTGTTTTTGGGGGGTAGGATTAGGGTTAAGGCAAGTGTGTTTGTGTTTGGAACTGTTTATGTAAATGTGCGAGAGTTACTGGGCTTAGGGTTAGGGTACGGGTTAAGGTAAGTGCATATGTTTTAAAATGTTTACTGTTTGTTTTTTTTGTTAGATGTATGGTTGGGTTACGTGCATATGTGTATTTAGTTGTTTACTGGTTTTTGGGGGGTATAATTAAGGTTAGGGTATGTGTGTATGTGTTTGGAAGTGTTTAATGTTTTTTGGGAGGGGGTTGGAACAGCGATTTCTTTCCATAGGAAAGAAATCGCTGTTCTGTGGTTTCGACATTTTCAGTGTTCGCTGAATATGTAACACCATTCGCTGTTTTCAGTGTTCGGTGTTATAATATGAACTGAGTATGCAGTGAGAGCATTTTTGAAAGTTGGCACTTTTAAGAAGGTGTTTAATAAAGAGATATCCAGAATGGGTCTCCACTACCCTTCTTTCCTTGGCTCCAGGAAAAGTCTGGCATAAAACTCATTTTCCCATTTATTCCTGTGGCACCTTGTGCTCATAGTTCCTGTAAAATGGGTGGGAGTAGATGGCTGTGATTGTGTGGAGGTGGGGTATACCATTTAGAGGGGGAATCTGCAACTAAGACATGACATAAAAGTTTTTTTTATGATAGATAGACCACATTTGTCTGTGGTAATCATTTCCCAGGTGGAAAAAAACTGTGTCAGCCTTTTGAGGGGGGCAAGGTGGAGCTGAGGGCCACAGAGAAAGGAGGTTATGGATAGTCGCAGTGATATGTCCCTGCCAAATGGGACATCCCTCTGTGTTTTATCTGTAAATGTCTTTCTGGGAGCCTTCCTGTGTTTCTTGCCAGGACTACAGTCTGTTTTGACAGAAGAGGCAGATTTGATTGGGTAATTCCTCTGGCACCTACATACAGAGGTCAAAAGAAGCTGCCTGCAGTCCTTCACAGTTTTACCCAGATCTTGAATAGTTTTGAAAGGGTTGCAGCTTGCAGGTCAAATAAGAAATTCTTGTCTAAAGGGGAACATTCTATTTTTGCTTTCAGGTTCTCAGGAATAGGCTGGCTACATAACCATGCATACCTGTGGATTACAGAGCCTGTAGCAGCTGTTCTAGATGAGGTCTCTGCAGCATAATAACTACATTTAATGCTGTATCTGGCCACTTGTGTAGCTTGATTAAGGATAACATTTGTTATTTAGAATCAGTAGCCTGCAAATCCACTAGTACCTTATTTAAAGACTTGAGAATGGATATCAAGCATTTAGTCATCTGGGTGTGGTAACTAATAGCCCTGAAAGTTCAGAGAAAGTATAAATCTTTTATCTCCCCTATCCATAGCCCTGATATCCTTGTCTAAAGGGAGGGCATTGGCATTGGGAAGGAGTTTAAAATGCTTATCAGATGAGAAGGAAACTGCAGAATGGCCTGCCACAGGGTTTTTAAACAAAATCTTAAGATAATCAGGGACTTTAAAAATCTGTCTGGTCTTTTCGGAGGCAAAAGCTGGGAGTCAAGGCCAACAGAAGTGGATTGAAAAGCTTTGGAAAAAAAAGTCTTATGAACAGGAGGTAAAGGAGAAGGAGCTGGGATGCCCACTTCCAATAGGTTGTAGTTTCTTTTCTGCACATCTGAGATCTACCTAAACTTCCAGTCAGAAAGGGCTGACTGAGTCTCTGGCCTAGGCCTTTTAATATTTTTCTTAAGTGGTGGAGGTACATCCAGGGAGGCAGGATCTGCCATCTTTGAGTAGGCCAAGCATTTGAGATGTTGGGTCCCCAAGAAAGTGTTAAACGAAAATGAACAGGACCTCAAAATCTTAGGTACAAAGTATTGGCAGATGGAATAAACTGGAATAAACTTTGTATTCTTGCTGTGCTTGTAAGCACAGAAGACACTGGGTATACAAATCTTTGTAGAGGATTTGCCTGCTGCTCTCGCACTTACCCCACCTTGCTAACATCTAATACTGGTAAGAAAAACACTTACAAAATATAAAGAAAGGTTCACCAGTGGGGCGCTTATCTGAGTATTCAAAGTAATGGCACCAATGACTAAA
The DNA here is from genome assembly GCF_019279795.1 of Protopterus annectens. Taxonomy (NCBI): domain Eukaryota; kingdom Metazoa; phylum Chordata; order Ceratodontiformes; family Protopteridae; genus Protopterus; species Protopterus annectens. Next base: position 1,791,778,670 of record NC_056725.1, on the reverse strand, counting down.
CAACAATCAGTCCAGCAAATATATGACCTGTGTTTGGCCTGCCGCAAAGATAGTCTGAGGAATTACACTCCTACATCCACATATATACCCCCATGCCTGTGAGCTGAGGTCACACGTTAAATGCATGATACTAAGAAGGCAAAGCATTGGTACCCTGGCCAGACATATGTGGTGATAACCCATGTGTTAGGAATATTGCACCAGTGATTTCAGACTCGACATCATGATGAGAACATCTATAGATCAATTCTAATGTGAGTGAGATTCATTACTTAGCCTGTCTACTTTTTGCTTAAAAACTAGTACACCAAAAATCCACATGGCATGCATCATTTGAGATATTTTATAGCTACAGGGTAATCAGCTTTTACTTAATTGATGATGAGTGAGAGTGAATGTTATTCCCACAAGGAGTCCTTCATGGAGCATGTGTTGAATTTCAGGACTAAGATTAAGGAGCTCATGGGTTGGTACAGGAAAACATATTGCAAGTACAACACAACAGGTAGTTGGTTGTCTTTTACTTGCTGGCCACAGCTCACTTACTCACAACTGAGCAATTGCCTATGTATTTCAGTGTGCATTTAAGTGTGAGAGGTGAATACACAGACTGTTTCAAAATATACTTTCTTCTAGTTTGTGAGTTCATCACAAATTACATATCAAAAACTGAGCCAAAAAAAAAAAAAAACTAAAAAAAAACCTACAAAAACTTTTTTTTTGCATGGGAAAAGTACCCCCCAATTAAATAAACATTATATAAACCAAGCCTACAGTCACACCACAGTGAAACAAAAGCTGGAAAACCCCTGAAAAGCACACTACTGGCTTGAATGAAACAATACTTTGCAGAAAAAAACACTGTGACATTAAATTCTTGCAATTTGTCTGATCGATCCCCTAAGCAGTGAAAGTGCATCATATTGACACCTAAGATGGCAGCGCACATTTACCATGTACTTGCAAGGCTAGCTTTCTCTTTGTATTAATGTCCTTGCTGTGGTATGGATCAACAGATGTGTCCCTGCTCAATAGACATTATTTGGAGACAGCAGGTGGAACTTGTATGTCCTTTCTCCACCAATGGTATGCGAATAGTGTGCAGAAAACATGGACCCGAAATGTTAATAATCATCTACATAATCCAATCAATTAAAAAAATACATAGAAATCTGTGCAACATGTAAACTAACTGTCTTAAAATCATATTGTGTGTAATGAAACTGAATCTTTACTGCAGGGAATAAAACCATTCATAAACTTCAGGTGGAAGAAGAAGGTAGTTCTATACAGAGAGGTCAGTCAAGACTGGTACAGTGAAATGTGGTGTAAGAAACATTGGTAGTTTCTAGGTAAAAGAAGAAGGGCAGTTTTCTTTATTTCTGGTGCTTGCCCTACTAGGATAAATATCATCTAGTGTGATGAATGGGATCTTCCACAGTTACACATCAGGAACATTTTGTGCCATTCTAAGGAGGTGTAGGCTTATGTGGGTGTGTATGAACATTGTAGCAAGTTGACGAAGAGTGTATTTTGTGTATTAAATGATGTCACAGACATCACCATTAGTGTAGAAGGATAAAGCCCTGACTATGGCCTTGGTAACCAGAGTTTAACTTGTGACTCAGGCACCTGTTGGAGCTGGTTTAAGGGAAAAAGAAAGATGAGGCATAGCTTGTTCACCTCTTCCTGGGGACACAGATGAGGAGCATGCATCTTTTCCTACTCTATGTGGTTAAAATCCAAGATGGGTCTGAGGTCACATGGAAAGCAGTCTACAAGGAGGGAAATTCCAGTGAATTACATTGCACTTACTGGTGTAAATTTATATCATGAAGGTCTGTTTCACACCAACCCTCTGGGCATGACCACCTCTAAGCACACAAATGACAGCTTCTACTCTTACCTAGTTTAACTCTCACCTAGCCTAGGAACAAATGGGTCATATGGTTGTCATCTAGGCTGCATTTGTGAGTTCAAAATCAGCCTGAAGGGAAAGACTTAATGGTCACTATGTGGAGTCTAGACCATCAAAATGGACTTAACTTACAAAAAGCATAATTTCTTTATTTTGGTGACTTAAAATAGTTGGTGTGGCATCATAAGCACTCAGGTTGTGGAAAACTGCAGTAGCTGTATATTCTTTTTAATTAAGATTACTAGGAAAACACAAAAATCTTTTCTTAATTTCATAGGCTTGGTCTTGTTGAGGTGAATGCCTTTCAGTGTTATTTCATAATGGCCTGGATTTAGTTGGCTAAGGAAAACTGCAGTGGATTGTTAAAGCGATTTATGATACTTAAGAAAACTGCACTTCTGCCGACAAAGCAACAGTTTTCTTTATTTTAGGGCAATGATACTGGCTTGCTGTTAACCCCTAATTTATTTTACAGACTTGCTGACACTGTGTTTGTACACTTTCCCTGTTATCACAAAGATATCTTGTTTGCGTGGGAAGCCATATGTGCTGGAACAGTAAGAGTCTATTTTACATCTTTATCATTTTTGCCTGTATTTCTACACAAATTATATACACAACTGAAGACTGTCAGCCTGTTCCAAACTCAAAGCCTGCTTTGCATTTCTGTATCATCCAAGTTATTTCTATATTCTCCCTTGCATTGGTACTGTTTGATTTTCCTCTGGACAAGTTAATAAATAGTCATAAAGGAAGCTAAATGATGCATTGTGGGTATTTTTGGACTGAGTAGTATTCTGCAAGCTGATAGACCAACTAAAATGAAAGGGGCAAGAGGATCCAAGTTATTGCCCCTTTCTCTGTGAAGGAGGTAGTGGTACTCCCTCAAAGCAGAAGCAACACCTAGCTGAGACCAGGGGCTAAGCCCCCTACAATAGGATAGTAAAGGTTCTCTGCCATAATATGATGCATATCATCGCTGAAGCTACAGCTGTAGTTTGTACACTGGAGTGTCTACAGTTACCATAGTTACCATGTAGAATAACTGTCATTATGGGAATGGGGTGGAAAGGTTGGATCTTAGCCTGCATCAAAAAATCGAGATTGTCTGTAGTATGAAGGTCCCACCCATCCCTAGCACTCTCACCTGCCTCCTCCATGCTCTAATATGGGTAACCAAAATCTCTGGAAAGAGATGACATCATATGGTGTGATGTCAGGGTCAAGTGCCAGGTTGATTGGGAGATAAATAAGTGCATGTGTGGAAGAAGCTGCTAATGCCAAAATATCCAGGTGGTTTTCCTGGCAAATGGAAGTAAAGCAATTAGTTGAAGTTTGAAGTCTGAAAGTTATATATTGTGATACATTCTCTTTCAATGCATGTTTTGTTGTGGTAGATTAAATAAAGTGTGTGAAAAAGAAGTAATACCAATTGCTGTGACTTGATTTATTAACACCACAGGGCTAGATGCCATCTTTTTGAGGCCACCTTATAAAGTGAACAAGGAGCTACCATTGTATAGTTCTTTCACAAAAATTGGTTTTGAAGTCTCTGTACGAGTTCGTTTTTTTTGGAACATAATTGTAAAAGAATAATAAAATATTTTAAAAGTTAAAAGATCATAGATTGCTATATAAAATATTGGGCAAATCTTTTGAAGAAATGTCTAAAGTTCATCTCTCTTTTAAAAATCAGATAGAAAATTGTCTAAATATATAAGCATCTAGCTCAATGTGAGGTAATCTTTGTGCAGAGAAATTACATTTCCTTTCAGAGGAAAAAGATGATGGTTATACACCTTCCAGAATGTTAATAATGGGGAAATGGGTAGTGGGGTCAGTGTATACATGACAGAATTGTAGCAAAATGGCAGTCACTATTATTTCAGTCTAAAAAAGAAAAGAAAATTAAAAAAAAAGGAACTGATATTCTTGGGGGATTTTGGAACAGCTTAAGCCACTGCATAGCAATACCACTTCAACCATCTCTGACACTGAGGGTTTAGGGTTCTAAGCTGTTTTATTTCAGTGACTATTCCCACCCATGCTTTAGGAGGCTGCAAAAAGTTAAGACTATGTATTCCCCATTGTATTTATAAGGGAATATTTACTGCATCAGGTGGGAAGCTGCAGTGGATGTGTAAAGGTTTTTATTATTGTTTTTTTGCATTGAGCATCATATTGAACTTGCAGTTTGAAACAGTTGTCTTTGTCCATTTAACAGTGGCTGACAAGGCATGTGTGCATCAAACACTTTTCAGTCACATCCATGTACCAACATGGAAACTGCAAACACATTATATCTCAAAAAAAAAAAAAAAAAAATTATCTGCTTTTACTGTATTTGTGTTTTTTCTACTTTATTTTGCTTTTGCGTCATCTTAAAAGTACTCAATTGTATTTATTACTGCTTGGTGTAACTTATTCTAAGCCTTTTAGTTTAAGCACTTGGGCTTTAGACCAGTTGTTTTACATTAGGAAGGTTTGTGGGCTGCACTGTGGTGGCAGGACAGGTAGCTTACATCCTTCTAAGTTGGGAACTGCTGATTGAGGGCTCAGTGTCTGTTATTCTAAAAGTGTGTTAGTTCTGGTTTAAGCACCTGGGCTTCAGGCCAGTTATTTTACATTAAGAAGGTTCATGGTCTGCACTGTTGTGGGAGAACAGGCTGGACCCTGCCCTTCTGAGCTGGGAATTTCTGGTTAAAGGCTTATAGTGCCTGCATATTTGAACTATTTCTTACTGTAATTGGTACACCTTGTTTGCTGTAGCATAGACTAGATCCAGGCCTGCTGAATCTAGTTTTCTTTGTATACTTGTTATTTCCCTGAAAAGCTAATTCCACCTAAAACGCATTTTTTCAGCGCTTCTGTGGATCCCTAGTGATATCTGCATTGCTTACTGTACTTATTTCCTTGTTTCACTTGAAAGAAAGTTACTGTTTGTCATTTTTGCTTTTAAGTTACCTGGCACTTGCTCACTAAAGCAATTATATAAGTCAGCACTAAGAAATTAAAAGCACTACACCCTCACAAACTCCCCCTGGAGTACCTTGCTCCCCATTGGCCATTTTTTTCAATTATAAAGAAATTCCCAATACTATTCTAGCATGTCCAAAGGTCAGTTATCAATCTCCTCTCCAGTCCAGCTAGTGAATCTGGGAATCTTGAGGCAATGTTACAACTGCCTCATGTACACAGACAACCGTCTCCTCCTCCCAACAAATTCCAACACATGTGAGAGATGCAACCATATAGCCAAACTGGAGGCTAAGCTCTCTCAACTCAGTACTGGCGTAACCAGTCAGGAGGAGAAGGAAACCATACTCACTAAAATTCCAGTCTCACAAAGACCTACCATGACAGCAAACCAAACACATAAACACACAAAAACATACTTGGAGGCTCTAAATAAAAATCTGCCTAAGCAGCAGAGACCTCCAAAGCAGACACCCAAGCAACCACTACCCCAAAACAAAACACGTGCAACACATAGCTCACAAAGCCAGTGTGCCGAACAGTCACAGCCCTTAAGGCTAAACAACACACCTGATACACTTGTAATAGCTGACTCTATCATCAGGCACACTGACGTCCCACTCACCAGGCTGAACAAGGAGAAGGTCACAGTGAGCTGCCTGTCGGGCGCTAGGATCCGCCACATAACATAAGCACTCAGGTCACTCCAAGGCAAGTACAAATATGACTCAGTCATTGTCCATGCTGGTGTGAATGACCTGAGACGTACCTTCCTGGACTACATGAAAAGAGACATAGAGGAGCTCTCTGAGCATGTAGCCCAGGCCGGTATGACCCTGACCTTGAGTAGCATCTTACCCTCAGCAAGAATGATGCCACAGTATGAAGACAAGATTATCAATTTCAACAATTGGCTTAAGTATTGGTGTCATTAAAAGGGGATCTAATGCCTGTCAGCCTGGGATGACATGCTTGACAAGCCACGATGCTTCGCTAGGGACGGCTTGCACCTGTCACCCCTGGGCTTTTGGATATTGGCAAAGGCTCTTGCTACCCCCATAGTGCTTTTTTTAGGCAAGGCTCAAAAGACAAACCCACCTCCATAGGTATCACAAGGGATAAAAAACTAAGAGTAATGCTACTCAACGCCAGAAGTCTAAATCTCAAGATGCATGCACTCGAAACTCTCCTTAGCATGGAGAACATCGATATCTGTGCAGTAACAGAAACCTGGTTCAAGGTTCTCGAGAGCACCCCAGCACTACCAGGTTATACCTCATACCATGCTTTTCGGCCCCAAAACTTGGACCGAACCACAAAAGGAGGGGAGTATCAATATTCGTCAAAGATACCCACACCTCCAGGTTGGTGGCACAGCATGAAGCATCAGAGACTATCCATGTGCAACTAACAGTGGGTAAAACTGCCTTCTAGTTTATAGCCTGCTACAGACCACCCTCCCAAACCCAGGAACCCCACTCGGCCTTCCTGAGAACACTGGAAAATATGAAGGTCTCTCCAAACACCATTATATTGGGTGACTTCAACTACCCAACCATAGACTGGGAGCATTACTCTAGCTCCAACACCCTAGCCCAAAGGTTCCTAGAATTTATAAACTCAAATGCTATGATACAACTTGTTACCACTCCCACAAGAGGGGAAAACATACTGGACCTGATCATCACCAACATGGGGACTCAATGCACCAGACCAGAAGTGTATCCCTCACTGGTAAGATCAGACCATAAACTAATCTCACTGGATATTCACATCCCAACCCCACCCCTTGCCCAGAAAATCACAGTGAAAAACTTCTCTAAAGCAAATTTCACACTTCTCAAAACTGAGGTGGAATCTTTCAAAGCCCCCGGGCCTGTGGATAATACGGCCCAGACCACAAAATCCTTTATAAACATATTCTATGAACACCTTCAGGAATGCATGGATCATGCAATCCCAAATAAAACCAAGACCCAATCCTCCAAAGGCAGACATCCTGTCTGGTGGACCCCAGCCATAAGCAAACTATACAATAGAAGGAGGAAGCTACTACATGACAGAGCAAAATCCCAAAAAGGGAAGGCATCTCTGATCAGTATTAGCAAAAAACTACGAGCACTCATAAAATCATCTAAGGCCAGCTTCGAGAGAAAAATTGCACAGGACACTAAGGATAATCACAAGGCTTTCTTTAGTTATGTTAGGAACCTGGGTGGGAATTCCCAGATATGCTCAGAATTAGTCCAAAATGACAAAAAATACACCAAACCCACAGACATTGCCAACATCCTAGCTGACAGGTTCAGCGCAAACTTCTCCCCCCCTTCCCACCAAAAGGGCTAATATCTATCCCAGCAGAGTGCTGCCCCCCTGACATCTCAGATGCTCAGGTAAGAGCTGCCCTCTCCAAAGCAAGAAACACAGCATCAATGGGACCAGACAGTGTCCCGGGCTGCATCCTACATGAACTCCAAGAAGAGCTAAACCCAAACCTAAAACTACTGTTCAATCTCAGCCTTACTACAGGATATGTACCCAAAAAGTGGCGTACAGCAACAGTGGTCCCTCTCCACAAAGGTGCTGCCTCAACGGATCCTGGAAACTATCGCCCCAAAAGTCTCACTAGCTTGGTCTGCAAAGCTATGGAAAGGATCATCATGGACCTTATAAATAAAGATATTGGGGACCTACAGACACTGGATCCTACCCAGTTCGGCTTTGTTAAGGGTAGATCCTTCCTCTTAAACCTGGTCGATTTCTTTGAAACAGTCACCAAGGCCATTGGCAAGGGGAAGGTGGTCCACACAGCCTACCTGGACCTTGCAAAAGCCTTCGATACAATACCCCACTCGGGCATTATAGATAAGCTCACCAGCTTAAATATAAACCCCTATGTCACTAGATGGGTTGCAAACTGGCTCAAGGACAGAACCCACATGGTTAGAATAGCTGGAGCCATGTCAGACTCCAAACCAGTTACAAGTGGCATCCCACAAGGCTCAGTCCTGGGACCTCTCTTGTTCGGTATATATTTCTTGGAGGTACAGGCCAACATGGAAGGACTGTGGCTGACCAAGTTCGCAGATGACTGCAAACTGGGTGCCATAATAGACTCTCCAGCCAACACAAGCATCCTCCAAAAGGGCCTCATAGAAACAGACAACTGGTGCCAGAGCCATGGCCTCAAGCTAAACACCAAAAAGTGTATAGTCATCCCTTTGGCAAAAACAAAGTGCCCACAAATTACCACATAGGCGGTAATCCATTAAGTACAGAAGAAGTAATTAGGGACCTGGGGACCCAAGTTGATAGCTATCTCTCATTTGACAACCACGTGGCCAAAGTGGTTAGAAAAACATTTTATATAGCCCACCTAATCATTAAGGGATTCACATCTAGATCAGGGGAGGTCATTGTGCCTCTTTACTCATCCCTCATCAGGCCCATAATTGAGTACAATGCCCCTTTTGGGATGTACCTTACCAGACACCTGCAGCAACTGGAAAGACCCCAAACGTACCTCACCAAGAGGATCAAGGGGCTCAAACAGATGCCGTATGCTGCCCGGTTAAAGAAACTCCAGCTCTACTCAGTGGCATACCGCCTGCTCAGAGGCGATCTGTGCCTGACGTATAAAGCCATGTCCAACCCAGAATTAATGGACATGCTGCACCTCAGAAAATCCAAATCCCATTGAGCTACGCGCTCGAGGGACTTGAACCTCAGCACTGAAATAAATAGGACATGCTGGAGGGACAGATTCATAACCCAGAGACTCCCTTCACTCTGGAATAAAATCCCAGTCCAGGTTAGGCAGAGTCCCTCATTGACTCTCTTCAAGAGGAACCTTGATGAGTGGATGGGAGATCGTAGGTTTACCCCGGGTATCACTTCTGTGTCACTGTTAGACAGAGGCACAGTATACTAACCTCAAAAGGGCATAGCAAAATTAATTTAAAATGGGTGGCGAAAGCCATACACACTCTGGCTAGGCTTATAAATGCCCTAGGGCAGATAGCATAGTATGAACCTATGAACCTATGAACAAGACGGATACAAAAAATTCTAGAAATCAGATATATGGAACAAGTCTACTCAGAAGGGTTAATATCTAAAGCTTCATTTCTTACTTATAAACATTTTACGTCTGTCTTTGTAAAATGAAAGCAAAACAATGGCAAAGAAAAATAGAATGAAACATATTAACATGAAGGAAGAACTGTTAAATGAGGGAAAAATGTTAATGTTTGTATTTTAAATAAACTTTAATTTCAGAATGGATTCCTGATTGTTTTAGCATGCTTCTGATCATTTATTTTCGGCTAGCATGAAAGTGTTAACATAGCAAGTGTAGAAAGTTATTTTCTGGAATTCAGAACTTGTGTCTTACATGGTAACTCCTTTACATATAGGGAGTTTAGAGATCTTAGAAAAATTAATGTTGTAGTGTTCATTTTTATTTGCTAAGTGTCTATATCTCAGTTTATTTACCAGGAAAGTCCAGCTTTGAGCAAAGCCAATTTTCAGCAGAAACCCAGGGAGAATCACTCATGTCTTTGTAATGTGGAAGGAAACCAGAGCACCCAGAGGAAACCCACACAAACACAGGGAGGACATGCAGACTCCACATTGAAGGCACCACAGCTGAGAATTGAACTGGAGAACCTCTTGCTGTGAGACGACAACACTACCACTGCACCATACATCTGATAGTTGCTACAATAATGTTGCATTAGATCAAAAATTGAATAAATGATTTAAGATTTTCATTGTTTGAGGAGACAGAACCATAATTTCCTAGTCTCTCATATATGCATATTCCTTGCAGTAAATGAGATTATTGTTCTCTGCTGAACTGTGTTATGTGGAAGTTATCTTGTACTTTAACTGTTTGATGCCATGAGATCTTGTATCTTTTGAGCTATTTGTGTGCTTTTGCACCAGAAATTGCCACTGGGCCCACTGTGACAGGTTTTCTGTCAGGCAACTTTCTATTGTGTCTACATAATTTTATTTCTCTCACGTTTAGCAGAGTTTGCATTCTCAAAAGATAAGCTCTACTAACAGCCTCTACATTAGATACAATTGTGTATGAGAGGATAAACTGTATGACAGGTGTGAAATTGTATGTAATAAATAACTAATCAGTTAAAATAACAGTGCAGGCTTGTTTTGATTGCACGTGACTGGGTTTTATTCACATATGCATACACCCTACAATCTGATTTTCCCCCATTCTTGTCAGAATGGCAAATTATCCTTCTCATGTATGTGAGCAGGACTTAAAACAGAATAAAGAAACAGAGAGGATTCCTTATTAGTATGGGAGTGGGTTTATAATTATGGTCACATATCTATCCCTCTGGTACGAGTGTGTTTTTGTTTATCATGGGTGCCAATGCATGTGTTTTAAAAGAGCCAGAGTATGGGACTCCATCCAGGCATATGTTTAATAAGCATGACAGACAGCTGTAATTATTTAATAAAATGGTCTTAGCTTACTAAAATTATAATGCTTTACAATTTCCAGAAAAATGGACTTATGATAAGAAAATTTTATAAAATCTTAAAAATAAATTGAAAAAGGCAGAAGTGTAGCTGGGATGGGGTGAGAGGAGCAATGGGCTTAGGCACAAAGTGTTTAGTTTTCGAGATTAGCCATCCATCATACCAATCATTCTTTACTGCAATACTGGTTTTAAAAGGCATCAAACCTGAGCATTGCAGCACTCTTCCATGTGTGTTCTAAACTGTATCAACTGTTTGCTACACTTGTAGCAAGAAGTTTGCTACAGTTTATAGATTTTTTTTAAACTTAAACATGAGCACTATAGCAGTATTTGCAAGAAAAGTTTAAACTGTCACACCTATTTGCAACATTTATAGCAAGCTGTTTGCTACAGTTTAAAGGAAAACATGATTTTATTTTTTCAATGTATGGAAGGTCAGCAGGACTAAGACAGAATATATGTGTGTGAATGAGAGGGAGGATAGAGGAATGATGAGGATGCAAGGAGTAGAGGTGGCAAAGGTGGATGAGTTTAAATACTTGGGGTCAATAGTTCAGAGTAACGGTGAGTGTGGAAGAGAGGTGAAGAAGAGAGTACAGGCAGGATGGAGTGAGTGGAGAAGAGTGTCAGGAGTGATTTGTGACAGATGAGTACCTGTAAGAGTGAAAGGGAAGGTCTACAAGAGGGTAGTGAGACCAGCTATGTTATATGGGTTGGAGACAGTGGCATTGACAAAAAGGCAGGAGTTTGAGCTGGATGTGGCAGACTTAAAGATGTTAAGATTTGCACTGGGTGTGACGAGGGTGGACAGTATTAGGAATAAGTATATTAGAGGGTCAGCCCAGGTTGGAAGGTTTGGAGACAAAGCCAGAAAGGCACAATAACATTGGTTTGGACATGTGCTGAGGTGGGATGCTGAGTATACTGGGAAAAAGATGCTAAGGATGAAGCTACCATGTAACAGGAAAAGAGGAAGGCCTAAGATAAGGTTTATGGATGTGGTGAGAGAGGACATGCAGGAGGTTGGTGTGACAGAGCAAGATGCAGAGGACAGGAAGAAATGGAAACAAGTGATCTGCTGTGGCGACCCCTAACGGGAACAGTCAGAAGAAGATGATGGTGATGATGGAAGGAGGGCCGGTGAGGGCACAGAAACAGAGCTGAATGGCTGGGGGAAGGGGAGGGGGCATATCATGCATTTGGCCACCTAGTTGGTGTGCCAGTAGGATATATTATAATAAAGTATTCAAAGTGTGTGTGTGTGTGTGTGTGTGTGTGTGTGTGTGTGTGTGTGTGTGTGTGTGTGTGTGTGTGTGTGTGTCTGGGGGTGGGCTCTTCTTTGCTGAAAGAAGAAAGGGAATGAAGTACCACCCTCTTGTTGGTTGGCTTTTGATGACTGGCAAAAAGAAACTAAAAATAAGGAAAAGGAATCTGTTGTTAGAAGTTAAGAATACAATACAATACAGCTAGACTGAAGTCACAGCTGCAGGGAGCAAGCAGAACAGTAAACAATGCAAAAATGTGCAGACAAGAAAAAAAAACTAATTCCTGGGATATGTATCCTTTAAGACAATTAGAAAACTTAGCAGTTATGCAATATGACTGGCCTTTGATGACTTCTGCCCCTCCTCCATCTATGATCATCCTGCATCTTATGAAGCTTATCTGTCTCCCTCTCCAAGAGGCAGGTGTAGGCACACCTGGCCAAAATACCTACTACTTCCCAAAGACACAGTACAAGTTACTTCTAGTACTTCTGCACATTCCCTGTGGTCAGTTTATAATATAAAACTTGGACAACAGTGACAACCACCACCTAATGTGATATCTTCAGATCAAACTAGTAGCCAATAAAGGGAAACAGTTATATCACAAACACAAACATAGAGCTAGCACACAGTATGTAGAAATATTAAAACAATTAATAAGAATGTTCCACCAAAAAATCAATACCCTAAAGAATAAGCAATTCATCTCACAGTTTCCAATAACTATTGATGGAGAAGAATATTGATGCCCCTGCCCACAAACCAAATACAAAGGGAGAAATGGACTTTGATTCTTCCACTGATATTCACACACAAAATACACAAATGCACCCTTTAAGAAAGGTACCTAATCCTGCAGCACTCAAGGTAGTGAGGCTGAGTGAACCATAATAGTACTATGCTGGTGGACTGCAGTGGGTTTCCAAACTACTGTATATTCTCTCCCTCCAATCACATTCTGCAAAATATGCCAAAATACTAGAGAGAAGTACAATTACAAAACTCAGCTATCAAGGACCTGAGAACATTTTTCAAAGCTTTAACACTGCTAGACATTTTCAGAAACATATGAGGAAAAGCCAGTATAGGTGATAACATTCTAAAACACACATAGAATTGATTTCTTTCTCCTAGAAATAACTTATTAAAAGCTAATACTACAGCATGCCCCCTAACACCTGATTGGGCAAGAATTAAGGTCATTATACTGAAAGAAAATTAAACTGCATATCTGCAATGCATGACAGATGCGTCTGAAGCCTTTTCTGGACATCCGGACCCTATGGAGGGAGCAGGAGCCAGTGGGGATTATTCCCTCAAAAACAGATTAAAAAGCTTTGTTTAAATTGACAATGTTTAGGCATTCATAAAATAGTTAACCAAAGAGAATATGTAGCAGATAATATACCTACAGAAGAATAAGGACAAAAGAAAAAGTTTGTGGTCATTCAGCTTCAACAGTTTGATACTGACTCACAGTGATGAGGTAGGGGAAGAAGGAATTGCAGAGGAAGAGGTATAATTTGGTTATTTCAACCATAAGCCATGGTACAATATCTGAAAAATTTCTATTCACCCATGTTACTACAAACATCGCAAGTTCAACCATACATATCTCATTGTTTTATTTGTAGTCAGCCTGGATATTGACAAAATGAATGCTCACTTTCTCCACATCAGGGAAACTTGCCAAATGTCTAAACATCATAGCAAGCAGAAAGACATCATCCCATTTGGAATACTTCTTGACAGCCACCAGCATGTCTGCAAACTCATTAGGACAGCCATGAATAGAAACCCTAGCTCTTTCCCTTGGTGCCAGTTTACCAACATGCCCCAAGGTGAATATTACAGTGCATAACTCATCTGTCCCTCTTCTTGTCAACACAGGTTACTTCAGCAAATGCTGAAAATCTCGCACTTTCCACCAAAACAGTTCATCATAGAGTGGGATTATCCAGAATTCATTTAGATTATCCAGAACTAAACGTATCCTTACAAAACCCGTCTGTTAAAAGAACATGCTTTTATTGTAACAAATGCAAACCCTTTATTTTCTTTTAGGTAGAAATTTATTGTATAAATTAAGATATACTGTTTATTGTACCCCAGGTGGTGTTTTTCTTGACATTCCAAATGAACTTTTAGGAATGTATTTAACTAATATTTTTGCAGATGAGGACACCCTTTTTGCTGTTTTAACATTGAAACAGACTTCAGATACTGCTGATTTGTAATGATTAGAAGTAATCCCGCTGCATCTCTAGACCACCCATGAAAATGAGATAGTGTTCAAAAAGGATGGAAAACCAGTGTAAATAATCTTGAAACCTTGTGAGCACCTGCCTATGGCTGCTCAACCTTCTTTGTCAGCTGTAGTAGAAAAAGGAATTGCACTTGTCATTTCTGCATTACTTCAAAATGGTATTATAGTCTCAACTTAAGTCCATGTAACACATCTATCTTACCAGTTGAGAAACCAAGACAAAATAGTTATGGGGGAATTTAATAAAGCCTACACAGACTTACTTTTCCATGCAGGCATAGTGGCACACTGCTTACAAGAAAATAAGCATATGTGAGATCCAGTAAATGGCACTGAGGGGCATGCAAGAGTGTGGGAACACGGAAGTGTCTGTGGCAAGAAAATCACCTCATAGGCAGGTGAAATGCATGTAAATGAGGGTGGTGGAGTGATCCAGCAAGTGGATAGGCAGTGCTGCAGACTCCATGTTGGTGTCCATAATGTACATGGAAAAATTCCATGCACAGGATGTTAAAATGACACCAGGGGCTGTAAAAGTGTACTTAGTGTCAGAAATACCATAGTGGACACAGATATGTGCAAAACTATCCACTGTGTGTCCAAAACCATATGGAAAATAATGTAAAATATATATTTTTTTAATACCCTGGGTATGTTTGCACAGTGTGCTGCTGTGCACAAACATGACTTAATGGAAAAAATTTATATAAAAAGAGTGTAAAAAACAGAATTTATGAGTTTGTAACAGTAATGCATTATAGGACCCTGTGTACCATGTTACACAGCTGTGGTTGCTAATGAGGCAGGGCTTGGAACTGTGTCGTTTCCAGGTTCTGTGCATGGATCTGTATGTAAATGAGCCGGGGTTACTGAATAGCAAAAATGGGTGTCTGTGTCTGCATATCCCATCTGTGTAGACACAGAACCATTTGGTGTCCACAGAAGAGGTTGCTGATATCAAAGGGGGTGTGTCTGATTGCTTGTATGCTCATTGGAGCTCAGCAGTGCACCACAGGCACCACTGAGCTGAGGAGAGTAGTGTATACACTGGCTGCTAAGATGTGTTTAGCCCTGAGTCCCATTTTTTATCATCTTTGCATGAAGCACCGCCATGCTGAGCAGGGTCTTCCATGAGGTGTGCCTATGGACTGCTAAGCTTTGTTTATCTTTACAGCGGGGGTTTGCATGGCATGTCGCAGTACTCAGCAAGGAAAACTGTCAAAAAAAATGGCTGAGAAAGTCAATGATATATTAATTACTGAGGAGCCCTGTTTCACTTAAACTAGCATCACTAAAACCCCTTAATGATGTACTTGGCAGGTGGAATGTATCATAGCTAGCCAATCACACAGGCTACACCTAAAGCAGAGGACTATAACATATGCATACACCCTACAATCTGATTTTCCCCCATACTCTGTACCATTGGAGTACAGACTTGGGAATTTTAACTGAGAGACTGCTAGGGGCTGCTGCAGGTCTGCTACAGATATATGTGCTAAATGGTGAGGTCAATGTAGCTGCTGCTATGCTGACCATAGGCTTAGACTGAGAAGGAGAAGAGTGTTCTGGCCCAGGATAACCTACCAGGAGCTACATGAGCTGGAGATTGTAGAGCACTACAGGGTAGACAGGGAGCTACTACAAGAACTCACTGAGCCCTGCCAACCTCAACATAGAACCAGAACCAACAGAGGGGAACCCATCCCAGTGTAAACTAAGGTAAGTGTAGCCCTTAGGATACTAGCTACAGGTACTTTCCAAAGACCAACTGGGAACATGATGGGGGTCTCACAGGCATCTGCTTCCAGGGTATGCCAGCAGTTCCTGGATGCCATGCTACCACATGCCAATGAGCACATTTATTTCCCCACACCCCTGAGAACAGGGCCAGCAGTATGTGCCTCTTCTGTCATGTAGCACACTACCCTGAAGTACTGGGTGCCATAGATTGCACTCTTGTACACATTAAGGCACCACCCAGTGAGGAGGATAGAATCTACATCAACCGCAAAGGGTACCACTCCATCACTGCCAGGTCATGTGCAATGCCCAGGGTATTATCTTAAATGTGTGTGCTGGCAGCTCTGGCAGTTATCACAACTCTCATATCTGGCACACATCACATCTGTACCAGATGTTTGCTAGGGGGGACATCCCACATAGCCATTTACTGGGGGATGCTGGCTGCACACTGGAACTGTAGATGATGACACTCATCAGAAATGCACACACACCCACTAAAGAATGCCATAATGAGGCCCACACACACACAAACTAGGAACATCATAGAGCATGTGTTTGGGCTGTTGAAGTTACAGTTATGGTGCCTTGCTACATCTGGTGGAGCCCAGCATTACTCTCCAGCCACATGTGCAGAAATGTTCACAGTATGTGCCATGCTACATGATATGATGCTGCAGATACAACTGCAGCAGGATCAGCAAAGGGAAGGGATACACAGCCCCCACCAGTGCTAGGTCACCACAGCTGCACCTATAGGGGGACTTGGAGGAGGAACCCCTGAGGCTGTCCCTGTAGACAGACGTAGGCATGCCCAATATGCCCTGGCCTTGTCTAAGAGACAATGCATAGCATATGAGCTGACAACCTAGGGGCCTAGCAACCGCCACCTTACTCAGACTTGCATACATATTAGTAAATATTATGCCAGCCAGACTGCACAGCCTGTACCTTACCATGTATTGGCTGTGGACTGCATGCATCAGACAAAGGTAGCCCAGAACTACAGGTCTATCACCTGCTGCATTTGCAAGGTAAGCCACTCTCCTATACATCACTTGTAAGCGGTACTAAAATATGGTAGCATATGTATGAACCCACTGCATGTATGCAAGGGAATATAGTGGGCTATATATAGTGTGCTACTGGGTTACTTACAGAGGTCTATAGTGGGCTACTGGGCTTCTTGTACAGATCTAACAGCCACTTGGGACAACAGGTACTCTGTTCAGTAGTATGTGCCCCATGATATCCACTAGGCTACATGGCTGGAAATTCCATGACATTAGTCAAGGGAAATGCCAAACACTGGGGTCACAGGACAGTTGCACGACTGTCTGTGCCAGCAGAGCATGGACTGGTCATCCCTCACTCCAACTACATCAGTATTCCCATACAACTGCTGTAACAGTAAGTCTGCAATGATATACCAGCAGACCAGACAATTCCTGTATGTTGTTGGTAGTGTGAACAATGAAACCTGTCTGTCTGGTGGCTGGTGTGGCTCACTGGGCCAGGGATAGTAGCATGGGTGATGGTGTTGATGGTTCACATCTGGAGCATCCAAAATCTTTTGCTTGTGAGGTACTCATATTGTGGTATACCAATGGACTGTCATAATCCCTCAATCTGTTACTGCAACAAAACCAGACAAAGCCAGAGTGAATAGGGGGACAAAGGGCCACACCTACAGACAGACATTATACATGCTCTGGTTAACCTAACAGGTGGCTAGTATAACAGCAGGTTGCAACAGGTCAGATTAGCTGCAGGATGTAAAGACCATCACTGCAATATGTCAGTAGTCACAACAATTCAGTGACTGCAGTTTACAGTATAGTACTGGAAAACCACAAATGTATGAGGAACAGAGCAGACATATGGGGTAAAATGCTGAACATTCTGCAAAAACATGTACAGGGGGAGATATGCAGAATGTCACACTGTGTGTGGTGTTACAACATGTACCCCAGTCACAGCATACCTCTTAGAGCAGGAAATCTGTCCAAAGCCATGAATAAAAGTGGGACCAAGGCCCACAAATAGGCAGCTTTTAAATATTTGCTCTTACAAATGTAGAACATTGTTAGAATAACAGGTCTTGCATTAGCAAGAATCTTCTGATGTGTATGGAGTTTGCAACTCAAATGTCTGTCATTATTTATTGACCTCAGTCTTCACTGATTTGCCATTAATCTGCCAGAAAACTTCAATGTTATGTAAAACAGATCAAATGTATGAAGCAAAATGCTGGACAGTCTGTGAAGCCCTGTACAGTTCTGAGGTATGAGTCACATATTAAGGTCAGCAAACAGCTGTAGAATGTCTTGGACAATATCAGGGAAGTGCAGTACTGTGGTAACAGGCGCAGCAGCCAATGACATGCAGCACACATAATCCTGGACTGGAGTACAGATAGCTCTGGCCAGGAGTTACCTTGTAAGTACTGACAGTCACAGTGGGCATGCTCCTACACTTAACTAACTTGAGCCCAAGTCTGTTGCCTTTAGCACCCAAAGACCTGATATGTGGAAATATGTCTGTACATACATACAGCTACATTTACATATTTGTTTCTCCCTATCCTCCTCACCCTTGATGAGTGTATCTATCAATATGTGGCACACACACACACACACACATATATATATATATATATATATATATATATATATATATATATATATATATGTTAACAAGATGTATATATAGTTATATAAAGTACAATGATACATAGACCCTCTACATATATCTACATAACACATTTACATAACATACACACACAACATTTAAGAAGATGTCCCTGTTATACACATTTATATATATATAGGTGGGGAGGTATGAATGTCCCCACATACCCCAGAATGCTGGGGGTATCTGCACTTACACATCTCAACAGCTGTCCGATGGCACCACACCAAGGCTGCAACAGTACATAAACCACTCACCTACAGACCCCTGTGCCTGCGGACTGTCACCCTGTAGACAGATACAGGTACGCAGGTGGTGTAATGTACAATGGCAGCAATGCATGCCTTGGACAGGCCATATTGTCCCTGGCCACATGTCTACCTATCAAACTGCAAACAGCCACATATGGCCAGAATGGCAAGTGTACACACATAGCAGGGATATTATCAGGTATCCTACCCATAGGACACTAGATGCAATAATAGTATGAAGCAGTATCACTCTACAGGCCACACATGCTGCCTAACACAAGGCCACTTTGTGTACTCCACAAGTACTGTGCCTACATCAATATATACAGCAGACATAACCTGTTGTGCATGTTATAAATACTGTGAGCTGTAGTGTGTAATCCTGGATCCAACTGTGTGTGTGTGCATCAATATATTCTCCACAGCACTACAGGCATGCCCATATGGACAATCTCCATGCAATGGTTTGCATTTTATGGCCCTGTGACTGGCTGTTGGCCTCTAAATTCCCTTCTCTACAAGCCCTGCTGATGTCATCCATTTTAAGAGCATTGGCTGACAATCTAGTGACAGATAAAATCTGTGGCACATATGATAAGTACTGCATTATTACTAGATAGGTAGGGGTTCTAATCATATCATTCAACTCTGTGTGTGTGTGTGTGTGTGTGTGTGTGTGTGTGTGTGTGTGTGTGTGTGTGTGTGTGTGTGTGTATGTGTTTCAATATATACCACTCAGCACTATGGAGATGCCCATATAAGCTATCTTCATACAATGATATGCATTTCATGGCCCTGTGACTGGCTGCTGGCCTATAAATTCCCTCTTCTACAAGGCCTGCTAATGATATCCACCTTAAGAGCACTGTCTGGCAATCTAATAGTAAATAAACTACATGGTGCATGCAATAAGTACTATAAACTATACTGTGTAACAGTGGATAAGTAGGGGTTCTAATCTTACATCATCTATCGTGTGTGTGTGTGTGTGTATGTGTGTGTGTGTGTGTGTGTGTGTGTGTGTGTGTGTGTATGTGGAAATATCCCCTTGTAGCAATACATACATAGTCATCTCTATGCACTGGTTTTGCATTTTGAAGCCCTGTAACTAGCTGATGGTCTCAACATTTGCAATGGTATGCATTTTATGGCTCTGTGACTAGCTGGTGGCCTCTAAATTCCCTCCTCAAAAAGGTCTGCTGATGTCATCCACCTTAAGAGCAATGGTTGACAATCTAATAACAGATAAACTCTGTGGCGTATGAAATAAGTACTGCAAACTGTAGTGTGTAACAGTAGATAGGTAAGGGTTCTAATCTCATATTATCCAATTTGTGTGCATGTGTGTATGTACATATATCCCCTTGTGGCACTACAGACATGCCCATATGGCTCATCTCTATGCACTGGTTATGCATTTTGAGGCCCTGTGACTGATGGCCTCAACACTGGCATCTTTACAAAGTCTGCTAATATCATCCATCGTAAGACCACTGTCTGACAGTCTGATATCCGATAAGCTCAATGGCGCATGTGATAAGTACTGTAAGCTATAGTGTGTATTACTAAATAGGTAGGGATTCTAATCTAGCAGCATCCATGTGTGTGTGTGTGTGTGTGTGTGTGTGTGTGTGTGTGTGTGTGTGTGTGTGTGTGTGTGTGTAATGTGGCACAGGTATCATCACATGCACAGGGTGTGGTGTGGGATGCCAGAGGTCTAGGCTGTGCCAAACAATTGACAGCATGAGTGTGAGTCAGGAAGGGGTGCGGGTTAGATGGGCCATAGAGAGGTGCTGCATGTGGCTGTTGGTAACCTGCATGTGACATGGTGTTGGCTTTTGTGTGTGTGTACACACAGTCAAGTCCAGTGCTAGCCCTACATGTGTGTATGGTGGATAGCTGTGGAATGTACACAGTAGATTGGACAGTTCACCATCTCCTGCCATGAGCAGAGGAACTGGTTTCACCAGGAGTAGCACTGGCACCACCATGCTCAAGATCAGATGTGATGCTAGTACCTGATGGTGACTGCAGTCTGCTGGGCCCATGTCTCCCACGGGACCACATACCCATGGCCTCCCATGTCAGGGTGTGGACAGCACACTTCCCTCTGTAATGCTGGAGATACTGCCACTATGGGAGCATGAATGTGCATGGCCACATGGACTCTCAGCAGATGGTGCTGAGGCCTAAGCCAAGATGTCCGACGCTTATCTCCAACCAGATGTTCCAGCACAGACAATATGCAGTCAAAAACAGACATTGTCTCAGCCCACCATCTGTCCACTCCATCAGTAAACCAATCCAGAGTGTCACCAATGTGGTGGAAGTAGCCACGGATGTCAGACTGTGCTGCATCCATAACCCTATGCATCTGTCTGATGTTGCATTCAGTCTGTGTCTGTGCTTCTATGATGGCCCGAAACATGTGGCGAGTGACCCATGATGTGACACATGCAACAGGTGGTGGATGGGCAGCAGTTCTCCTTTGAGCACCCCTGTCAATCTGCCTGTGTGGGACCTCACTGACTCTCTAATTGTCACACTGTCCTGTGTAATGTCATCACTCTCTGACTGTCCAATATCTGTGGCCTCTGGAGACTGGGTATGTGTGGGCATACTGGCTGCGTGCAGGTACAATGGAGGCAGAAGAGGAATGTCAACCCCTGTGACAGATTCAGCCCCTGACAACACCACTTGTGCCTCACTATGGCCACCATCATCATCAGAGTCCAATGAGACACTGACATCAGGCTTTGAGGGTGACAGATGCCAATGCCCCCCATTTTACCTGTGTGAAGCAAGACAAAAGCAGTACATTACTACTTGCACTATTATGTATGGTAATCCACACAGATGCATACAGATGAGCATCCACAACTGCATTACACGTGCCACATCTTCTCATCTCTGTTCCCATGCACAACAGACAAACTCACAACATACATAGACCAAGTCAGACCCTATAAAACATGCACTTCAGCTGCATCCAGTTAATGTTGCCAGTACAATACACCTGTGAGATATGTGATATGACAGTGTACAGTGTATGACAGAACTACACATAACACCCAGTACACCTATCTTGAGAATGATATGCCAGTTAGTGTATCACTGCCTCAGGTATGTACCATCTCCCTATTGTGTTTGAACAGGCATCTTGGAGTAATTGCTTCATGTATAGCAGGCTGTGTAGTCTCAAAACTATAAGTGCAATTGTATTAACATTTGTACAAATACATACCTGTGGTTACCCAGTCTATGCACTGTAGTTAACTGTTCCAGACTGGAACATACAAATAGTCTACTGTGGCTAAGCACAACAGTTGTACTTAGGGCAAAATGGAACTTTCTTAGGGTATACATGATCGATAAAACAACAGTATCATGCTTACTAGGTACAGGACCAGGGGACTTGGCCACACCTGACAGACTTATTAAAAGGTAAGGGAGAGGTATTGTCAGCATCACCAAATGCTGTAGCACTACAAGGTAATATGTGCATATATCCACATATACATTAGCTACTGTGCTAATGGTTATATTGCTGACATTCTGAGTATGTGTGCATAACTGTCTATAAACCTCCCTCAATTTAATAGACCTGACACCCATGTACTGGTATGTACAGCTTGCCACAATAACTGATACAGTATTACACTGGTGAACAAAGTAAGTTTACTTGGATGCTCTTCTTCTGTGGACGCTGTGGCACCCTTCTCTAGGATGTATGGAGTAATGGATGCTTGGGAGCTGTTGGCTGATGCTAGATTCACCAGGAATTCCTCTGTGGCTGTGAGTGGTTGCTCCATTGCAGGCCCTCTACTGGTGGCAGCACAATCTCTGGCAACAGCATATGCCCTATGATGTGCAGCATTCACCATAGCTGTGGCCCAGTGTTGGACCTGCTCATAGGTCCTGTCCTGTTGGCCAATCTGATTAACAGCCCACACAAGGTCTGCCTACACTGATTCCCACTGTTCATGATTGTGCCAAGCCCTGCCAAGCAGGATGTGATGGTGGTGCCTGAGGCCATCCAGTATTACATCATTCCTTGCAGTTGTGAATGGTGGCTGCCTCCTTTGGTACACAGTTCCTGAAAGATAACAAGAGGGGGACACATTACAGGACCAGATACATGGACGTCTACTATGTACAGATCCTGCACGCCCATAATGGCCTGCACTATCCACTGCTCCCTCACACATCATACCTCACAGTCTTGAAATACACTATATGTGTGGATATCACCATGATAGTAGCAACACAGGGTTATGTCCCTGTGTGCAGAGACTGATTCTCCTGTATGTCCCTACTCCCATCACTGCAGTCTACAGTGGTGTGTCCCCTACAGGCAAATTCCCACTAATATGTCATATAGCCACTGTCAGACAAATAGCAGTGTGCTATTACAACAACTGTATGGGGACAGTCCAGCAACACCAGTGTGCCAAAATGACAGAAAGTAATGCACACCTGCTGTATTATATGTCCCTGTAGGCATCATACCTCTCAACTATACAGATGTTTGCAGAAAGTCAAGATGTTTGCCTCATACATGTGGTCCTATTCACACAAACCTGTGGATGTCTGACAGGTGGCTGGCCAATCATTGATGGTTGATGTCAGAATATACAGTCAGATTCTGATTTTCACACATCATACCCCTCAGAAAACAGTTATGCTACAGTAATATGTGTTAGTCTACTCTCATTCTTACATTGTACGGGCAATATATATACTCTGTCACTGAGTTTGGCCCTTTGGCCCACCATGAATTATATCTTTGTCCTGATTTCTTGTGTAGGTGATTGACAGGTATGTTAGGCATATCTCTCAACCAAACTGGGACACATGTCAATGATACAGGGATGTAGCCAGAGTACAACAGGGCCATTCAGGGACACATTTACAATGTTAGAACTATATATGTGACACATTCACAGAATGAGAGGAGGTGACATACAGTACATCATTTGATGTTACAAGAGTATACACCCTTAGTTATTGTCAGTGTGTGACACATGAGGGGGTAAACACCTTGGATGAGGAGGGTGTTGTGGAATCGGAGATGCATGTTCCTCCAGACAGCAGCAGTGTGACTGAGGTCCCCACCCATGGGCAGTCAACACTACTCCTTCACTGCCCTAAAGGTGGATGTGCTGGAGGCTGGGTGCCAGGGTCAGCCTGTCCCATAAGGTTGGCAAATGTGCCCTCCATCTGGTGCAGGCAACATTCATAGCTCCTATGAATGATCCTGTACCACACTCCCAGAGGGAAGCTGGGCCTTATCCCCTGAGGTGGTTCCACCTGATGCAGCAGGTGGATTATGTAGTTCAGGCGAGTATGACCCTAGTCCTGAGCAGCATCCTACCATCACCCAGAATGATACCACAGTACAAGCAGAAAATGATTGATTTCAACAATTGGCTAAATTTCTGGTGTCATTCTAAGGGGATCCAGTATCTGTCTGCCTGGGATGACATGATTTTCAGACCTCAATGCTTTGCCAGAGATGGCCTGCATCTGTCACCCCTGGGCTTCTGGATACTGGTCAAGGCTCTTGTCACCCCTGTAATGCCTTTTTAGGCGGCATTCCAAAGACCAAATTACCACCATAACAGATGCAAACAAATGCAATCTGAGGGTCATGCTGCTCAACACTAGAAATCTAAATCTCAAAATGCACTCACTTGAAGCACTCCATAAAATGGAGAACATCGACATTTGTGCTGTAACAGAGACCTGGTTCAAGGCAGCAGAAAGCACCTCTGCACTACTAGGTTACAACTCATTCCACACCTTTCAGCCCTAGAACTTGGACTGAAACTTCAAATGCAGTGGTGTTTCTATATTCATAAAGGATGTGCACACCTCCAGACTGGTAGCCCAACATAATGCATCAGAGATGCTTCAGATGCAGCTAACATTGGGTAAGACAGTGATTCAGGTCGTAGCCTGTTATAGGTCCCCAACCATGTCCCAAGACTCACACTCCACATTCCTAAGCACCCTGGAGAATATTAGGGTCCAACCTAACACTCTCATACTGGGCGACTTCAACTAACCCTCCATTAACTGGGAAAACTACTCAAGTACCAATACACTTGCCCAACGTTTCCTGGAATTCATTAATTCCAATGCCCTGGACCAACTCGTTCTTACCCCTACTAGAGGTAGCAACATCCTTGACCTGGTCATTACTAACATGGGCGACTGTTGCTCTACACCAATAGTCAACTCCTCCCTGGTTAGATATGACCACAAACTAATCACCTTGGAAATCCACATCCCTCCCACACTCCCAAGCAAAGGTAATAAACATAAAAAACTTCTCCAAAGCTAAGTTTAGGTTCCTAAAAACAGAGGTAGCTAACCTCATGACACCCATGCAAATGAAGAATAGTTGCATGACCGTCGAATCATACACCAATGCCTGCACAAACATGTACACAAATGCATGGATCTTGCCATACCCAATAAAAGCAATATGCTCTCCTCCAAAAAAAGGAAGCCAATCCGGTGGTCCCCTGCCATAAACAAACTCTACAACAGAAGGATAAAACTGATGTAGAATAAGGTGAAGTCCCAAGACTGGAAAAACTCCCTTATCAGCCTCAACAAAAAGTTGAGATCCCTCATCAAATCCTCAGAAGCTAGCTATAAAAACAGAACTGCAGCAGATAGTAAAGACAGCCACAAGGCCTTCTATACTTATGTAAAGAATCTCCACAGCAATACCCAGATTTCCTCTGAGATACTGCACAATGGTACCTCCTATACTGAGCCAATTATATAGCAATATACTGGCTGACATATTCAGTGCCAACTTTACCCCTCTCCCCCCTGCAAAGAACAATACCAGTAGATTGCCAGGCACCCAGTATTACTGCTGCACAAGTTAAAAAAAACACTGTCCAAGGCCAAGAATACAGATTCTATGAGACCTGACAATATCCCTGGGTGTGTTCTACATGAACTACAGAGTGAATTCGCACCTCACCTGTGTGCTCTCTTCAGTCACAGCCTTACCTCAGGCTTTGTGAGCTGTGGATGAAGGCAAGGTGGCTCATACAGCCTACCTTGATCTGGCTAAAGGCCTTTGATACCATTCCCACTCAGGAATCATAGGAAAACTCACTAAGCTAGGCATCAACCCCTATATCACTAGGTGGGTTGCAAACTGGCTCACAGATAGAACCCACAGTGTGAAAGTAGCTGACTCCAAGTCAGACTGCAATCAGTCACAAGTTGAGTCCCACAGGGATTGGTCCTGGGTCCTCTCCTGTTTGGTATCTACTTCTCAGAAATTCAGGCCAACACGAAGGGACTCTGGCTGACAAAGTTCTTAGACGATTGCAAATTGGGAGCTATTATTAGCTCCCAAAGTGATGTCGACATCTTACAGAAAGGCCTCACTGAGACCAATGACTAGTGTCAGAACCATGGCCTTAAGCTCAATGCCAAAAAATGTGTCATCATCCCCTTTGGGAAAAAAAACAGTTCCCATGAATTACCACATTGATGGTAGTCCACTGAACACAGAAGGCATTATAAGAGCTCTGGGAACACAGGTTGACAGCAACCTCTCTTTTAACCACCACACTGCCACTGTGGTCAGAAAGGCCTTCCATGTGGCGCATCTCATTACTAAGGATTTTGCATCCAGGAAGAAAGAGGTCATTGTCTCTTTCTACTCTTCCCTCATTAGGCCAGTCATCGATTAAAATGCCTCATTTGGCATGTACCTCACTAGACACCTGCAACAACTGGAAAGGCCACAAAAGTACCTCACAAAGAGGATTCTAGGCCTTAAACACTTGTCCTATATGGACAGACTCAAAAAAGTCCAACTATTCTCTGTCTCATATTGCCTACTTAGAGGTGATCTCTGCTTGACTTGCAAAGCCACGTCTGACCAAGCTCTGTTAGAAATGCTACATCTAAAGAAATCAAAATCCCTCTGCACCACACACTCTAGAGACCTCAACCTCATTACCACAATCAACAGAATGTCCTAGAGGGACAGTTTCATAACTCAGAGACTGCCCATGCTATGGAATAGACTTCCCCTACATGTCAAACAGAGCACTTTACTGGCCCTCTTCAAGAGGAATCTTGATGAGTGGATGGGGAATAGAAAATTCACTCTGGGGATCACTCCAGTGGCTCTACTAGACAGAGGCACTGGGAACGAAGGTCAGGTGGCACGATGTCAGGGTAATCCTATGGGCTATGCTTGTAAAGTTCCATTAGCCTACTACATACCTATGACCCTATGAACCTATGGTGCAAGGTCAGTGGAGGGTGCACCACCAGCCTGGGTTCCAGATGTGCTTGGACGTGGTACTACTGCCAGTTGAGGTAGGATAGGCGGATCATTGGGAACTGGCTTACCCTGACATGCTGGGGTGACGGAGGTATAGCAATAAGTATAGGTTAGTTATGAACAAAACATATTAATAATAACAGCATACCAGAACAGTGGAAATAACCCAAGTACATAACAATGCATATTATATGAAACACAACAATAAATAACAGAATAGTCAGTATAATAACAGGATGCCAGTAACAGTTACAGCATAAGGCCAACAAAATAGGTAATTCAACAAGATATGTTAATATGCAACCATTATAATACATAACAATAATAAACACATGCCCCAAAATACAGTTTAATGTAACAGGATATGTTAATAGTGAACCATAACCAATGAATAACAATAATAAATAAATGAAGAATAGGCATGGGGAGACAGAGAGAAAAACAGGGTATTAGTACAATTATTGGCTATATACTTGACAACAGTACTACTATCCATGCTACAGGTCTGTCCTTTCTTTATGTGTACAAGTCCCCTACAGGTCTGTCCTTTCTTTATGTGTACAAGTCCCCTATAGCTGCTGTAGCATGTAGATACCTCTCAAGCTATCCCCATGGGACAGTATGGGCCAAGCAGTAACAACTGCAGGTCACAACTACACAGAACACGTGCACGTCAGGTGGCCCTATATAACCACCAAGGTGTACTGTGGGCTGATATATTGATACTCTGCTATTTAGGTAATCATGTCAATGATAAACCTATGACAGAGGGATTACACACTACTAATTACATTTTGTGACAGTGTGACACTTGAGAGACATGTATGTGTACAGTACAGTACAGAAACTAAACAACTATCATGCCTTGCTTGGCAGGTATAGGGATAGAACCCAATAGCAATGACTGCAGAGGACATCTGCATGGCATGAATGAGCTGGCTGCAGCAACATTTTTACAGACACCCCAGGTATACAGCCATACCAAGAATACATGTTTTACATATTTCACTTTATTTTATTATAATATTTATTTCCTTTATTTTATGCTTTATTTTCACTTTCTTGCTAATGATTTAAACAGTGTGTGATATCTAAACACACAATTATTTATTGATAATAATGAGCTACCTCACCCATTTACCTGTAGTTCCTGTGGAAAGAGAAGTTGTGAGCATTATGTAGTGAAACCTAGCACTGGATTTGAACCCTGGTCTGTGTGTGCCAAAATGTACTTTATACAATGCATTTAACAAGCTGAACTACTAAATCGCTGCTGGTTATTAATTGACAGCTATTTGCTTACAGCTTACATGGAAACAAAACATGACCTGGCAGTGTCACTACAGTTTTATACTAGTCTGCAGTGGCAGTAGAACACACATGCATGAAGTACAAGCATGACAGAGATAGTAGGTAACCTATACATTACCATATAGACTGCAGGTGCACACAATATATTGTTATTGGGTTTAAATATCTGTGGAGTCAACAAACAATATCAAATCATGGAGTGGGCTACCTCACCCATATACCTTGCTTACCTGCTGTTTGTGGATGACAGAGCATTATGTGAACAATAGTGGCCTAGAATCACCCATGACCGGAAAGAGAAGTTCTGAACATTATGTAGCTCTGAATCCACACTTACTGCACAACAAACTTTATTGGCTATACCTTCATGTAGATGCTGGTATTCCATGTTTTTATTACACAACAGTTGTCATAATTAATTTCTTGCAAAACAGTTCTACTAACACAGTATTGCATAACAGACTTTACTGGAAATAACTTCATGGAGTTCCTGGAATAGTTTTGAGTTTTTATTGCACAACAGTTGTGATTATGCAGGTGTTGCAATACAGCTGTAATTCCACAATTATTGCACTAGAAACTTTATTGTAAATACTTTCTTACAGTTAATGCTTTACTCTTCCCTGCTTATTGAACTACAGTTGGCAGTATTCACTTATTGCAGTACAGCTCTTCATCCACATTCATTGCAATACAGTGTTTACTGTATATACCTAACTACAGTTAATGCTTTATTTTTTCTTGCTTATTTGACTGTAGTTACCATAATACATCTGTACTAACCAGACTCACAGCACAACCTGGCCAAGTGCCCGGAATGCGCCTCAAGGTTGTGAGCCCTCTCCTCTACAGCTGTTGGCAGAGAAGAACACCATTATGCATACCAGTTTAGCAGACATTCAGATTAGATATTAGTGGTAAACAGGTAAAAGTACTTACATATATGTAGGACATTTCCTGCTTAAAATGATTGGACCCCAGTATTCAAGAGAACTTCCTTATGTCTCTTCAGATCATCATAGTAGTGATGACACTGCTTACCTGTCCAGGGATGCCTGTTGCACTCTTGAGATCCCTTCCCAACTGGTCCCAGGCCTCTGCCTTGCATCCTGAGCCCTGGTAACCTCCTTGCAGAACCCAGCCTTCATGTTGTTTTACAAGGAGTCCGACCATGACCATGTACTCCAGGATGCCCCAACGCTGCACCTGAAAGTGTGAAACCTAACCAACTCCTGCCATAGTATCCTTCAGAGACAGAACTCCAATGGATTATGATGTATTCCCACCTATTGGGCTTAATATAGCCTGTTTTCTCACCCTTACATGCTAGTGGGCAATATTTAAAAATGCAGCTTGTTGCTTAGCAGCACGCAAATTAGCGTAGCTGAACTAAGAAGTGCGAAAATCCTAAGATGCGTATGCTTAGTAGTGCTTAGTGGTGTGCAAACCAGCTGAGTCGAGCAGTGCATAAACATTTCAGCTGTTATTGTGTTTATGCGGTGTTTAGCAGGTCTTACCAGAGCTTAGCAGAGTGAAGCAGGCCAGAATTTAAAAATAATTGGCATAATTTTTATTTTGAAAACTAAATGGTTATTTTCCTTTCAATGTATTCAAATGCTGCACCTACTGCTCATGAAGCTGTAACTCTACCCATTTGGGTGCATGGATATGTGAAATTCTTCTATACCTTTACATGTACCTCTGAGGTATGTATAAACACTGCTGAGCATTTCACCACCCTGCAGAAACCCACTCAGCTACGCTTAAACCTGACATTTAAAGACAAAATTAAATGCATCTGGTTTCTATTTTTAGATGTCTGGCAGGTGTCTTTGCAATGTTTAGCACTGCTGCACTCTGCACTGCACCGCAAACATGCTTTTTAAAATTAAAAAAAAAAATACATTGATATACTGCATTTGAAGGGGAGGTGTTAGTTTTGACTAGTAGGTTTTTTCTATTTGCTGTTTTTACTGTCATGCGTTTTGATTGGTTAAGCCTTATTATATATGTTGAAGTGTGTCTCTGGCTTTATTTTGGTCTGAAGAAGTGGTAATGCTGTGAAAGAACTAACCATTTAATAAACAAGATTATCGTTTTACTTCATCTTTTTTTTTGTTGATGTGGTGACCGTGGTGGCTGACCTACACTTTTCCTTTTCATATACTGCAATTGGACAGTGTAGGGAGTGTCATACCCATGTGAAGACACAGTTAACACTACACTTCCTACACTGATCCAATAACTGTGTTCCTCGGCTGTCTCTTAGCAATGTGCCATGATTAATATTCATAGCACACTGCCAAGGTGGAACCATATACATGGACATGGTACTATTCCATGTAAGCTCTACACTATGCTTATACATATTTTATTAAATCCTGGGTATAGATTTGTACAAGATTTATGAGCAGTTACTGCAGCAGTAGCTCCAGCTTTTCCTGTAGTTCCTATCCCTGCTTCAGTGCTAAATTCTATCCTGTCAACTGTCACAAACTTGTCAGTGATAGACACTTATGCCTTCTTTTCTATTCCGGTATCCCCAGGTAGCCAATATCTGTTTGCATCTACATATGGAGGGCAATAGTACACCTGTACTGAATTACCACAAGGATATGTGGAATCATCTACTTTTTTCTCATGGGAAATTAAGAAATAAGTAGACAAGCTATATTTTTTTGTGTAGTTCTACATTAATTACATACATGGATGATTTACTTTTAGCTTCCATGACTGCAAACAAGATGCTATCATACTTTCAACCAAGCTACCAGAATTATATTTTAAACTCAGTAAGTACAAACTACAGATGTTATGTAGTCCTATCTCACCTACATTCTTCACCTGTGGGTTTGGAGCCGAATATCGGCTCCGACTCAGCCTATTTACTCGCTCAAAAGTCTTTGATTGGCTGGGCTAAGATGGTATCCCACAATACATTGCTCCACATCACCAGATCTCATTTGCCGCTTGTAGAGCTTGGACGTGGTCTCGACTTGGCTGCGGCTAAGTATTGCTGAAACCAATTTTCTTGTGAACATTTTTGCTAATTGTTATTATCCAAATAGAGTTTGTTCATAGCTTTGTTGCTGCGTTACAGTCCTGTGAGTTGTGAGTGTTTTCTGTGTGTTGTGGTATCCCTTACTTCCCTCGGGCTAGGCCTGTTTGAGTTAGAGGACCTAGTCCTCCATTGTGGTGTTTGTCTGGTTGTCTTTTAGGTGCGTTGTAGTTTAAGTTGAGAACCGTTTTAATTAGAGGTTCTCCCCTGTGCCTTGGTTGTTTGTTGTACTTGTGCTGGTCTCTGTGTTAGTATTTTCCTGCCTTTTTTCAGTAGTGGCTGCTACGGTTGTTGGCTTAGAATGTCTAAGGAACAGAAAGAGCATAACCCCTCAGGCTTTAAAAAGTGTACAAACTGTGCTTATAAGATGTCCATCACAGAGGGACACTCGGTCTGTGTTTACTGTCTTGGAGCCGTCCACCTTCAGGAGTCGTGTAGTTTCTGCCACACCTTTAGTCCTCGGGTGCTCCAAGAGAGGAAAAACAAATGAATCCTAAAGGGACTGCTAAAACCGTCCTTTGAGGAGGATTTAGGTTTGGCTCCCAGCTCCCAGTCAAAGTCTAAATCCTCCAAATCCAAGAAAAGGTCTCCGGCTCCATCTATTGCTTCAGTGCCACCTTGTAAAATTACCATTGTCGAGTCTGCTTCCTCAGCTCCACCGTCATTGCGGCCGCAGGAGGTAGCTGTGTTGACTGAGTCTGCATCCACTCCGATCATACTGGAACCAATTTGGAGCCAGTCGCCAAGTTTGAGGCAGTGTTCTCCAGATAGGAGGTCTAGGTCTCCATCCATCTCCTCCAAGTCCTCCAGGCTTTCCGATTTGGATGCAGATAGGGTGGTGCAGAGGCTCCTACAGTCACCGGTGTTGGCCAAACTTTTCTCGGCTCCTACCCAGTCAGCTCCGGAGCTGGCTCCTAAGGTTGTTTCTGCTATTCCTCCTCCGAGCACATCCTTGTAGTCGGAGCCGGTAAGCTCCACTCTGATGGACGTTCCTGCACTGGCTCCGATCCCCTAGTGGGGTTTATCCATGCCTGCATCAGTTCCGACCTTGTCGGTTCCATCCACAGGGTTCGAGACTTGGGTGTCCTCGGTCGGGCCTGAGGGGGATGCCTCGGAACACCCTTCAGTTCCGAGCCTTCCTCTTGGTGCCTCAGCTGCAGGGACACCGGTCCCGGTCATGGCCTTGGAAGGCAGTCGGTCCTCCGATTCGGAAGGTCCCGCCTTCGAGGCTATGCGGAGCACGCTGGCTAGGTCAGCTACTTCTCTCAGATCGGTCCTTCCATCCCCCACAACACCGGTGAGAGCTTCTGACACCCACCTATCCTTGGATAGCAGAGCACCAGGGCCTAAGTATACCCCCAGGAGTGGTCCCCTTCTTTCTGAGGGGCCCTCAGAGCCTGTGCCTGAGGAACCCCCCAGAAAGAAATTGTGCAAGAGGAAACATGTAGACTCCCAGGATGAGTCCCTCACTTCCGATACAGACCTCGAGGAATCGGATGGGTCCCCCAAGTCTTCCTCTGAGGACATTTTGTTCTTTGATATCCTGGAGATCTTGAAACAAAGAGGAGACTGGCCCTCCAAAACCCCCTCCGAGGAGAAGTCAGTATTCCTTAAGGCTTTTGGCGCTCAGCCCTCCACCTCCTGGGTGTCTCCACCCTTTGACGATCTCCTTGACCTTATTTGTTGGAGGGTGTGGGGGACTCCTGACTCCATGGAGCCTGTTCCTCGATGCCCCAACAAATTTTTGTCCGCTCCCCAAGGGAAAGAATTTTTAACAAAGGGAGTCCCGGTAGATGCTATGGTGGTGGCGGCTGCCACCCAGAAGGAAGTTGCTGAGTCTTCCTCTTTGGTCCATACTCCTAACAAGGAGTCTAGGACTATGGATCGGTACGGGAAGCATACCCTGTCTTCAGCGACCTTTACCTTGCGGTCACTGAATTATTTGTCTCATTTCATGCGGCTCCAGAGAGATCTTCTTAAGGAGTTCGGAGATACTCTAGCGGGTAACGTACCTGAGGTGGTGGCTCAGACTGTCAACGCTCAGCTCTCTACCCTCTACTCCATCGCTAACTCGTCCATGCAACTGATTTTTTACGCAGCCGAGGGAGTGAGTAGGGTGGCTAGCTCAGGGGTGGCCCTCTGGAGGCAAGCCTGGCTATGCTTGTGTCACTTTGCGGAGGCCTTTAAGTCTTCCTTCACTGATGCCCCCTTTGATGGTTCCTCCTTGTTTGGGACCAAAGTGAAAGACACCCTCACCAGGTGCGAGCAAGAGGGAAAGACCTTGTCTGCCATAGGAATCTGTTTTTCCCTCCCATCGAGACCTTATCCCAAGGCTCAGTGAGGGGGAAAGATGTGGTTCAAGAAATCACAAAGGTCTTTCCCTGCTGCACAGGGTGAGACCACCTCCTGAGGCAGGGGAGGGGGGTCGTATTCAGGGAGACATCTCCCAGAGGCAGAGGGGGCCCCTGCAATCCTGGGGACTGCAATTCCATTCGTGGTTCCCCATACTCTCATTCCTGAGGGTGTGCCCAACTGTGCTTTTCTGGAGCCAGTCGGGGGTCGAATTTCCCGGTATCCAGAAGCCTGGGTCAACATCACCCAGGACCGATGGGTATTAGGGATAATCACCGGAGGTTACACCATCCCATTTTACTCCACACTCCCTCCCGTCAAATGGATCCCAGATGTTCCACCCAGTCAAAGGGATCAAGCAGCATCAGAGGTTTCTCAGTTCTTGAAAAAGGAGTCATCCAACCAGTTCCCCCCAGACCAGATCAGATTAGGGACTTACTCAAGATTCTTTTTGGTGCCGAAAAGAACGGGGGACCTGAGACCCATTTTGGATCTCAGCCAACTCAATCATTATGTACACAAGTCCAAATTCTGGATGGTCATGCTACAATCGATTCTCCCATTGTTGGGAAAAGAAGTATGGATGTGCTCCATTGACCTGAAGGATGCTTACTACCACATCAAAATGGACAGAGCATCCAGATGTCATCTACGCTTCCGGCTGTGAGCCAGGCATTTTCAGTTTCAAGCCCTGCACTTTGGTCTCACCACAGCCCCCAGGGTGTTCACCAAGTGCATGGCAGTGGTGACGGCTCACTTGAGATGTCAAGGATTCCAGGTGTTTCCTTACCTGGACAACTGGCTCCTCTCCACCCCCACCAAGCATCTACTCCTTCAAAACAGAGATACTACCACCCATGTATGTCACCAATTAGGCATTACAATAAACTGGAAAAAATCTGCCTTGCTACCCTCATAGCATGTCTCATTTATAGGAGCAGAGTTGGACACTATTCGATTGAGAGCATTCCTACCACTGGAGAGGATCATGGGGTTGCAACAACAGGTTCGTGCGATGATGCCTCTGACACGTGTAAAGGCAAGGCTAATTCTTCAGTTACTGGGGACAATGGCGTCTACTATCATGATGGTCCCATTAGCGGGTTTACATATGAGAATCCTACAATGGCTCCTATTCGCCCAATGGTTCTTTCAAAGACTACCGCTATCCCATCCAGTCTTAATCACAGGCAAATGCAAGCAGGACCTCAGTTGGTGGCTATGCACCAACAACTTAAATGTAGGGAAGCCATTTGTACCACTCAACCCGGTAGCCACAGAGACCACGGATGCCTCTCGGATAGGGTGGGGGTCATTATCTCGGCAGGATGGTCCAAGGCACGTGGCAGGAGCACGAGATAGACTTGCACATAAATGTCCTGGAGATGAGGGCAGTGCTTTTTGCATTGCAGGCACTTCAGGATGTCCTCCCTCTAGGGACTATTGCGATACACTCAGACAACATGTCAGTAGTGTGGTATCTCAACAAGCAAGGAGGAACCCGATCTTACCCTCTGTGCTGGGAGGCCATGAGAGTTTGGAATTGGGAGATAGCTTCGCAACGGTCCTTGGTGGCAATGCACATCCTGGGGAAAACCAATGTGATTGCAGACAGGCTAAGCAGAGCGATCCTCATGCCCTACGAGTGGTCCCTGAACCGCCGGGTAGTGGACAGCATATTCAGCCAATGGGGTCAGCCTTGCTGCAATCTGTTTGCCAGTCCCCCCAATGCGAAATGCAGCAGCTACTTCTCGCTGATCCCCCCCACTGGGGGAATCTCCCAGGGATGCTCTTGCGCACAATTGGCCCTCGGGTCTGCTGTATGCTTTCCCTCCGTTTCCCCTTATCTCAAGGGTGATTCAGAAAGCGCTATTCTTGGGAAGCAGATTGACTCTGATCATGCCACACTGGCCTCGACAAGTATGGTTCCCCTTCCTTCAACCTTACATTGTGGATACTCCTTGGATTCTGGACCCTCGTTCGGACTTGCTGACACATATGTCGGGACAGCCCCACCCCTCCCTGGAGACCCTCTGGCTGACTGCCTGGCTACTCCACTTCCATTATAGTCAGATGTCACAATTTTTCTCCAGATGTGGTCCATATTCTTTCGTCCTCTCATAAACCATCCACTAGGAAGATCTACTCTAGCAAGTGGAAAAAGTTCTCGATATTGGCCCAGTCCAAAGGTATTGACCCCTACACAGCCCCCATTGATTCTGTTTTGGAATTTCTGTCTGCCTTATTCTACCAAGGGTCTGTCTCAGCCACCATCAAAGTTCAGCTGGCGGCTATTTCAAATTTTCATGTAGCTTATGAACCTAGCTTAATGGCACACAGGCTGTGTAAAGCATTCCTGAAAGGCACTCTTCTACTTCGTCCCTCGATATCTCAACCTGTTATGCCCTGGGACCTCAATTTCGTTCTGCAGGCTCTCACTCTCCCACCCTTTGAGCCTGCGGCCTCCTGCGACTTAAAATTTCTTACATGGAAATCTGCCTTTTTGATAGCTATCACTTCGGCTAGACGAGTCTCAGAAATCCAGGTCCTATCAGTCAAGCCTCCATATTTGATATTCCATAAAGATAGAGTCTCTCTGAGACCAAATCCATCCTTTCTTCCCAAGGTGGCTTCCTTATCTAATATTAATCAGTCCATTGAACTGCCAGTCTTCTTCTCCAACTTTTCCAACAAGGCAGAGTATCAGTTTCATCTGTTGGATGTTCATAGGCAACTACGCTTTAATCTAGATAGGACTAAAGATTGGCGGAAGTCAGACCAGCTCTTTGTTTTGTTTTTGGAGAATCACTTGGGGTCTGCGGTCACCATCTCTAGGTGGATAGCTGGTTGCATCTCCTTTATTTATCAGGCAGGGGGAAAGAGTCTGCCCTTTCCAGTCAGAGCACATTCTACTAGAGCTGTTTCCACTTCCACAGCCTTTCAGGTTAGTTTATCGATGGATGAGATATGTGCAGCTGCAACGTGGGCTTCTCCTCACACGTTTGTTTCCCATTACAAATTGGATGTGGTGTCTTTTGGCTCCACAGTGCTCAGGAGTATTTTCCATTGAGCCACCCAGGATGTAGGTGCTAGGGACGCTGTCCCACAGGTGAAGAATGTAGGCGAGATAGGACTACATAACATCAGTAAGTTATGTACTCACCATAACATTAGATGTATGTAGTCCATCTCACCTCACATTCTTCATTACCCCCCCACCGTCCCCCAGGCCTGGAGGATTTGGAGGATCACCATGTCCTTCTTGTATCGCAGAGTCCCTTTGGATAATTTGTTGGACCTCATTGTTTTGGGTGTGTGTGTGTTTGGGCGATGGATACTATACTTCTGTTGGCAGCAAACTAGATCTGGGGATGTGGAGCAGTGTATTGTGGGATACCATTTTAGCCCAGCCAATCAAAGACTTTCTAGCTAGTAAATAGGCCAAGTCAGAGCCGATATTCGGTTCCGAACCCACAGGTGAAGAATGTGAGGCGAGATGGACTACATACATCTAACGTTATGGTGACTACATAACTTACTGTTACGGAAATCTCAAATTCAATATTTAGGACATCCTATTTCATTAGGTTCTAGGCAAATTTTGCATTTATGCATTGCTGCAATACAAGTTGCACAATGCCTTACTACATTAAAACAGTTACTGGCTATTCTGGGACTGGCAGGTTATTGTCAACAATGGATTTCTAAATTTTCAAAAATAGTAAAGCCATTATCAAAATTACTAAAGAAAGATAGTCTCTGAACCTCTTCCTTGTCAAGACCACCATGAAGAAACTTTTCTTCAGTTATAAACTTTACTTTCAATCCCTCTTGCACTTGGATTACCAGACTAAAAATATTTTTATTGTTTTGTTGTGAAAAAAATAAGGTAGCATAGGATTATTAGAGCAATATAGAAATTATGGTTTTTAACCTGCTGCTTATTTTAGCATAAATCTTGATCTTGTAGCAGGAACTCTCCTCCACTGCCTCAGGGTGGTGGCTGCAGTGGCTAACATGGTAAAAATGGTGGCTGCACTGACTCTTGGGCGTGGCATCTATCTGGCAGTTCCTCATTTTTTAGAGGCATTGTTACTATAGACTAAGATGTCATATTTATCTGAAGCTTGACTGTCTAAATATGAATTATTTTTACTTAATAACCTTTTTTTGTAGATTGTTCAATATCCACCATTTAACCTTGTTTATTTAATTCCCACACTGCATGAAGGAGAACCCCATAACTGTGTTCTTGTAGATAATGCTGTGCTTCCTCTTGGATCACATTTAAAAGATGTTCCATTACCAAATCCTGAATTGCTTTTTTTTTACTGCTCCTGTGTTTGAAGTGAAGATGGAATAATTGTAGTAGCTTTTTCTGTTTGTACCCAGGACAGAATTTTGTTAATGGGATAATTAAATGGAAATCTGTCTGCTCAAATAGCTGAACTCATAGCTATTACTAAAGACTGCAAACTCGAAAAGGACAAGCAGATACAATTTTCACAGACTCACAATATGCTTATGAGGTAATTCATATTTTGGGACAGTTTGGAGAGAAAGAGGATATTTCACTTCAGCAGAGAGTTATTAAATTGCTGCTTTCATTCATGACCTGTTGAATGCACTACTGTTACCAACAGGACTTGCTATGGTTACATGTGCTGCATATAAAAATATGACTCATATTTCCAAAGGTAATAGCTTTGCAGGTATGGTTGCAAGATAATCTACACTGTCTTATTCTTTTCACTCTTTACTTTGCATCAGTTTTATGAAACTAAAACTAATATTTTTTTAAAGAAACTAGCATTACCATTAAGTGATGCTACCCTATTCAATCACAACCTATGTTCCTGTGGAATGCAGAACAGCAACAGTTATTCCCCTCCACAAAAGTGGCTTAACAACAGACCTGGGAAATTAGAAATATATAAATCCAACCAGCCTCATGTGTAAGGCCATGGAATGTATCACTATGGACCTCATAAATAAAGACATAAGCAACCTGTAAACTCTGGATCCGGCCCAATTCAGCTTTGTCAAGGGTAGATCCTGACTGTTAAACCTGGTGTATTTCTTTGAAAATGTGACCAGGGCCATTGACAAGGGCAAATCTGTGCACCCAGCATATCTCGACTTAGCCAAAACCTTCAACACAATCCCACAGTCTTACTGATAAACTTAGCAAACTAAATGTAAACTCTTTTATTGTAAGATGGGCTGTCAACTGCCTCACAAACCAGTCACACACTATCAAAGTGGGTGAGTCCACATCAATCAGCAAACCTGTAACCAGCAGGGTGCCACAAAGGTCAGTGATGGCTCCCCAATTGTTTGGTATATACTTCTCAGAATCTCAGGCCAGAACTAAGGGGCTGTGGCTGACCAAGTTTGCAAACAACTGCAAACTGGGTGCAATTATCAAATCCCCAAATTATGTCAGTATTCTTCAAGAGGGTCTTACACAGACCAATGACTGGCATCTTAGTCACAGTCTCAAACTAAATGCAAAAAAATGCATTATTATTCCCTTTGGTAAAAACAATGCCCCTTCACACTTTCAAATTAACAATAATACCTTAAGTATCCATGAAGTGGTAAGGGATCTAGGATCACAAGTAGACAGTGACCTTAACTTTAACCATCTTGTGTCTACTGTAATAAGGAAGGTTTTCTATATAGCACACTTGATTAGCAAAGGCATAGCCTCTAGACCAAAGGAGGTTAGAACCCCCTACACCTTTCACTAATGAGGCCCTAATTGAGTATAATGTCCCTTTTGGCATGTACCGTACAAAGCACCTGCAGCAATTGAAGAGACCTCAGAGGTTTCTAATAAAGAAGATAAAGGGACTCCAGCACGTGCC
This sequence comes from Protopterus annectens, assembly GCF_019279795.1. Taxonomy (NCBI): domain Eukaryota; kingdom Metazoa; phylum Chordata; order Ceratodontiformes; family Protopteridae; genus Protopterus; species Protopterus annectens. The sequence continues at coordinate 1,791,739,124 of NC_056725.1, read as the reverse complement.
TTACACAGACCGACTAAAGTTTGTGTCATTACACTTTGTATCATATAGACTTCTTTGGAGAGACTTATGCCTGGCTTACAGAACATCTCTGACCCAAATCTAATGAATTCACTGCACATCCATAAATAAAACAGGACTAGAGCTACCCATTCCAGGGACCTAAATATGGCCTGCAGCTTGAATAGGACGTGCTAGAGGGACAGATTTGTCTCCCAGTGACTGACACATATTTGGAATAGGTTGCCAATTGATGTGAATCAGAGCACCTCTAGGATAATGTTCAAAAGGAACCTGGATGAATGGGTAGGGCACCATAAATTCATACCAGGGATTACACCCACAACCCTCTTGGACATGAGCAGTCATTACTAAATACAATCCTGGGTATTGACTAGAGTATCTATGGTATTACATTGGAATGAAATGTCTAGGCATGAAATGACCTCCAAGTCGATAGCATAGTAACCTCCTATAATCCTATGATCCCATTAAAATTTTATCTTTCCAGAACCAAACTGCAGACTCTGAAAGGGTGATATGGATCTGTGATGGCTACAGCCTTTCTCTGGACTCACTTGGTAAAATCTTGCCACTCACCTAGGTAATATGCCTTAATAAGACAGATTTCAAATGTTTGGTATATCCCTCACCTTTTCAGAAGTAATTTTCTAAGTACTTGTGTAGTTTAGAATGTAAAGTATCAAAGAATGAGCCAGCACCCACACAAACTTTGAAAAAGCCAAGGAGACCATTTTGTACAATTCAGTGGGATTTTATTGAAATTCCAAAAACACAAAAGTTTAAGTATGTGCTTGTCAATGTTGTTCATTTTTCTGGATGGGTAAAAGCTTATTCTTGTGCACAGAATATTGCAAACATGGTAGATTTAAAGCTCCTTTAGGAATTATACCAAGGTTTGATGTTCCTTGCTGTATTCAGTCAGATCAGGGTACACATTTTGCTAGTCAGATAATTAAGCAGATTAGTAAAACATTAAATATCAGAATCCAATACCATTGCCCATATAGACCACAAGCTTCAGGAATTCTGGAGAGGGCAAAGCAGACCATAAAGATCTGGCTTGCTATGTTGTGTGAGGAGCTTGATCTTAAATAGTCAGAAGCTTTACCTTTAATTTTATTCAATACGAAAGTGGAATTAGTGCTACTAGGAAGTTATACCCTCATGAAATTCTCATGAGCAGATCCATACAAATGCCTGCTATTCTCCTACCTAAAATTAGTCGTTACATAGATGAATGTGCTTTTCTGTATTGCAAGTCTGTGCTGTGTTTTGCAGCACTACTTCAAGACTGGTTCTGAGGCTCTAAGGCAGCCTATAGTGAATGCTCACCATGACCTACATCCTAGAGATTTTGTCTACATCAAACCCTCTCAAAAACATTATTTTTGCCCCGGATGGAAAGGGGCTACTTTGTTTTGCTTACAGCTGTTGCTGCCACCATCCATTATGAAGGACTACCCACCTGGATCCCTGTCTCACACATCATGAAGACCCTGTCTCATGATGAGTACAGCCAAGATGCTATCAATCTCATACCTTGTAAAACTGCAGAACCTGTTTCAAATTGTACCTGCTGAAAAAAACAGGGACACCTTCACATCTGGAAATGAAGATTAAAGATTTTTTTTCAGTTTTTGCTATCCAGACCAAATCTGAAAGAGAAATCACAGGATTTGCCATTTAAAACAAATCCTGGGGTGAAATTGAGTGGCACCAAAACATCATCTTGGTTGGAGATAAAACTTAGTGATTCTTCTTTTTCTTCAACATCAATGTTAGTTTTTGTCACTTGTAAAACAAATATTGATAATTCATTATACATTTTGGACAATGGCATAGACAACTTATCAAGTAATCAAAAATTGTTTGTGGGATCAGTTGGAGTTTATTTGGAAATCAACTTTATATGAACTATAAGTGAACAAGACAACTTCCATGATTGCAGTTTCTTCAAAACCCTCTCAGCCCCAACACGCTCAGTCTGTGTATGGACCTATTATTGGGACAATCACTGTTATTTTCATCATTATTTTGTTTTGCCTATTTCTGATATCCTGAACCGTGAATACATCATTGTCTGCAACCATCAGAAGTGCAAGTACTGAATAATTTCTTATTAGAAGTAAGTGCATCACTAAAAATTGAGACAGACATTAGGTCAGAATTAAATCAAGAACATCTAATTGGCATACTGAATTCAATACTTTTTTCTGCTGCCTTATACACACATGCCAAGACTCTTAAAGTTAGTGACTGTTGGGTTTGTCTACACATATATCTGCTGCACATGATGGTAGGTATTCCATTAATTCCAATACCAGTGACTGATATAGAGTTCCACTCAATGTTTCTCACCATTTTTCTCACTACAATCCAAATGCTAAACATAGTACCACTTTAGCTATCAATGACTATTAAAGGACATATATGCTATCTCAAAAATGGACCTTTTTGTTGGAAACATGTTAGCAATTTCACTTGGAAATTTTATGATGGGGCTGGAGGGTTGGGTATGGCGGCACTGCATGAATATTATTACATCTGCAAAGACCAAGCATATTTCTATTTACCAACAGATTGGTCTTGTTATATAGGCCATGTTATTCCAGCTATATAACATACAGACAATTTACCTGATGGGAAGATTTGTAATGCTCATTGCAGGAGAGATACAAAAGACATTCTGAACCCAGTTGGGAAATATGATTCTTGGGTTTTCCATCATCCTGTTCAAATGACTGATTTTAAAAGACTAGCTCACATGGATCTTGGTGATGGAGTCATACCTCTCAACTGTAAGATTTTTGCAGAATGTCTACATTTTTGTGTCATATGTTTGGTCTGTTTGTCATACAATTGTGGTTTTCAGGCAAATCATTAGCAACACTTTGAGGGTTGATGTCAGAAAAATACTGACAGACATCTGAGTTTCAGAATTCATACCCTTCAGAAAATTCATGTTATAGGAAAACCTGTTATTCTATCAACTTTCTAAGTTTGTAAGAGCAATGCTTAAAAAGTGTCCCTTTTGTTGGTCTTTGTCCCCCCATTATTTATGGCTTTGTCCAGATTTCTCTCTCTAAGAAGTTAACAGGTATGGATGGTTTCCAGAGCAGGAATTTTACCTGCTTATGGGGCAGTAAAATCTATTTGGGAGTTGCACAAATTATCTAAGATTTTAGAAATATTAAGTAATGTTATTTTTGAAATAATAAACCTGATCACTCTAGAATTGACTACCATTGGCAGTGTGGTACTACAGAACAGAATGGCGCTTGACTTTGCCCTTGCTTCTAAGGGGGCGGGGGTACATGCTTACTCATCAAAACAGAATGTTGCTCATTTATTCCTGATAACACTGGTGCCATTTTTAGTCATTTGGAGATTATTAAAAAAGCTGCTGAAATCCTATAGAAGCGGACTGCTCCCAGTGGCTATGGCTAACCAATCTTTTATTTATTTTTTGATTGGGGATTAGGTAGTTTGAAATTCTTTACGTTAATCAGCATTATCATTTTATTATTAGGGCTTATTTTGTTCAGGTGTAAAGCTTTAATTCTTATACATTGAGAATCCAGGAAAAGCATCAAATTACAAAGCATGCAAATGAATAAAAATGAACCACTGCCACCAACAGTTAGTTAGAAGTTATAGCGAAGAAAACAATGAAAATGAAGTATTACAAGATGTTAGTAAACTTTATAAAAAATTGTTAAGGGGATGTGTGACATAAATTATTTAAGCTGTCCTTTTATTCCATCATGTAATTGACATGTTTTTATTGTCAATGAGACAATTCATGTGAAGCCTACACAATTTAGCAATGCTCATTGAATATGCATGCTGATCATCATGCTTATATGTTCATAAGCACCTTTTCATCACCAGCAGAAGTGCATGTGGCCATGAAAAGGTGCAGGAAGCTAAAGCTCATGATGTAAACAAAACAACGTGCCAGTAGGCAAACCTATTATGTGAGCATGTGCGGACAGCTTACACAAAGTAAAGGTAAGTTAATTAATAGAATTAAGAATGGGAGAATTTACAGAGAATACAATGGTATTAGTGCAGAAATAAGTAAGGGATGGGATAAGCAGAGAAGATGAACTCAGATAATGCAGACAAATATGCTTAAATGTCACAAAGAAACATTTTAAACATAAATGCTTTTGTAATGATGTAATAATAATTATTTCTGTTCACCATTCCTGACCTATGCACATCAATAAAAATGGACATGTTCACAATGGATGTGAGAGGTACACAAAGCAACATTGTAACAAAGGGGAGGGAATGTGGTATTAATGTTAATAACATGATGGGTTGAGATAACAATTAGCAAGGATAGTGGCTACATTAGGGGCTATTTGCATAGATTGCAGTTATTGAATATGACTTGTATACAGGGAATATATGAGTGATAACTGACAGTACTGCTGTATTCTCCAATTCATCGTATACAAAAAATGCCATACTGTAAGAAATGTTATATAAATCATCAAGTCCTATAAAGCTCTGCAATGTGGAGAAAAGCTTTACAGTAATACATAAATGTTTGGATAAAGACATATAATACAAAACATTATAATCCAGAAATTAAGTAATACTTGTGAGCAATCAACTACATACCCAACATTTGCATCATGCCAGACTCAAACACATACCAGGGCAGATATCAGAAAGCTATGTATCAACCTTTGACATCACAGAAATAGGCATACCTTTTGTGTCATGATGAACACACTTGAAGGGCTTGCAGCACTTCCCTATTGTAATGGGTAGAGATCCCTTAGGTTGCAGGGTGGTGCTTCACAAAATGTCGCCCTCTGACTGTGCCATAAATACATTCTTTTCCTGAGCCACTCATGTTTGATACAGTTTCTATCCAACAGATTTTACCAGATTCAAACCTCTGACTGCCATGATATACACTGTACAGTATGATGAATTGACTATGGCTACCACAAGACTTAACACTGAAGCTTGTCACAAATAACTGAAATTAATATACGAGAAGTAAGAAAGAACATTTGGTGATAATTTGTAAAATATTATTTTGTCAAAATGATGACAGGCAGGAAACTATGTTAATGTTTACACAACAGTGAGCACTGCAATATCAATCTTTCTTAGGCAAGGAAGCTGTATTTGTTGTTTTCTACACACACTGTCCCACAACTGAACCACAATATATCTGTGCAGATATCCTATACAAGACATTACTGAATGCATGTGCCACAGGACACTCACACCACGACATTCACATGACAACTGTTTCACTGAGAGGAAATTGCAAAATGAGTTTATAGTTCTTGGTCCAAAGTTAAAATTAGTAATAACTTGATGCAATGTTGTTTGTATAATGGCAGTACATTCATGTCATGTTGCCCTTTCCTGAAATTAAACAGCAAGCTATGCAAGTCCACCAACTAACAACATGTGTTGAAACTACATGCAGTACTATGGAAGTCTTAACACAGTTGTGGAATTCTTACAACTGTGAGACTCTACCTTTGTGAAGTCATGGCATCATATGATTGTGTTGCAAACAATTTATATATGATAAAAGGGATGAGAAAGGCCTCTCCCATTGGAATTATACACTTTACAACAGTTGTGGATGTAATTCATGTATAACAGAATAAGGACACACAATGCTTACAATCAGTCAATGTGGGTTTTGAACACCTGTCCATGTGATGATAGAAGCTACATGATATTGTAAAGAATGAATGTGCCATGGTGCAGTTATTAAAATTGCGAATATTTGGATTTTTGAAGTCATGACATTATTTTATTGCTGCAAGGGATATGGATACCTATAATTTCTTTAAAATACTGTTGCAAGATGGCTATTTGTCTTACAACATTGCCTGATGCTGGGTAAACCCAAACACGTGATGCATAATGCAGTCATCACTGTGACGAGAGAATTGGAATCATGCACAATCAATGTGTGGATAAACACTGAATCGAACACATGTCTTATTAAGGCAAAAGCATACATGCGATTGTCTCATTTCCACATACCACAGGAAAAACCTTAGCAGTTCTATTAGGAAAGCCAGATTTCATCCAATGACATCATTATTATCCATTAAAGCATTTCTGCATGAAAAATGAGCAGAAATTCTTGTAATAGGAATCCCCAGCTATAGATGTACATAGCAGATAGCTGACTGACAGCATTGTTACCTACCTGTACATTCACAGTTATATTGACACAAGTAAGTCTATGGATTTATGGCGGGATTTGAACAGGGTACCTAAGATCGCAAGGTACAGAATATTGCCTGAATCACACATGCCATAAGAGATATTAGTTTACAATTGTGGCAGTGCACATTTGAATGGGTGGCATCACCATGGTTTAATACTATCATGTTCTTCTAAAAAGGAAGTTAAAAAGCATAGTAACAATGCACAGTATACATCCTATATGCATTACAACCCTTCTCTTCACAGCACAACAGACAAAGGTACACTCACAGTAGTCAAGTAGTGCTGTATTCAAACTACCTCCTTTTCCAGTTACACAGTATCAACAGTCAGTGCCACAGGATAGGTCATTCACAGATTCATAGATTCATTGGCTGTCACTAGGTTAATGACCCAGGGGGCCTTTCTAATAACTCAGGGGGCCTTTCTAAACCTAGCCACATTTTCTGAGAGGAATAATGATGTCTTGTATATAAACAAGAACTGTAAGGTGGAGGAGTATAGAACCCCACTGAAAGTACAAAACCAAGACCGACCTTATCTATAATTCATCCACTGCGATTACTGTTATATAAAATCCACTGCTACTTGAATAAATTGTAAAAACAGGTTTATTTCTATCACGTTAGCGCTTTCTTTCGCAGCCAGCCTTAGCCAGACAGAACAGTCAGTCAAAACAACACAAACATTAAATACACATCTACATGACAATTTAATTACTAAAAAAAAAAAAAAAACAAAAAAAAAAATATTGAATCTTTGTTACCAAACTAGTAAATCAGTCAAATCATACTACTGCTAATGAAATATAATCAACTATTTATAACTATACATATTACATAACATTCTACATGTTTTAAAAATTGTTGTTAAATTTTAAAAAAAATGTATGTAAAATAAAAAATATGTTAATATATGAGGTAAACCTAAGAGGGCACTGTAAAGTCACATTTTTCAAGGGCACTACCAAAGAGGTACTTACAAAACATAACTCAGAGGGAGGGTCCTACAAGTACATTTCTCCCAAAACATACTTGACATAGAGGAGACAGGCCTTGATGATTGCAACAAAACACAAAAAAGAAAAAAAAACAAAAAAAAATATGTGATGTAAATTGGAAAGAAAAAGAAAGAATATTGGAAAAAAAAGAGAAGATGAAGAAGAGATGGCGTAAAAGAGGACAAAGGAAAAGGGACAACTAACCACTAAAACTGTAAACAATGCAAATATATCAATATCAATACAAACATTAGACGAGAATAGATGATGAATTGTAACAATTATAGGATATAAAGAAAGGCAAGCAAAAGTAAGGTGGTGTATGTGGCATAAATCGTACATGATGTGATTACATTAAGAAACCAAAATAGAATATTTATTTAGAGGAATGAAGACCACCAATATAGAATAGGACCACATTAGAGGACACCACATTTGACACATCTTTTTTGAGGACAACTGCTTTTCAATTATAGATCAGGTGGACAGCACACCAAACAGATTTGGAAGACCAAGTGGTAGGTGATTGGAAAACCAAGGTGGTTTTTATTTGACTTTTGGTACTGATTTTATCTCTGTCTTAAAAGTTTTTTATTGAATTTTTGGCTTTAATTTAATCTTTTTTGGCAATAGACCATGTTTAGCACTTTATTAGCATGACATTTATGTAGGAGTTATTGATAATATATTTAAGGATTTACAAAGGTAGACAAAGGTAGTAAAAAAGGTATGTTTTCTATAATTTATAATTGTTTTTTTCTTTTATTTTTTTTTTTTTTTATTTATTTTATTTTATTTAATTTATTTTAGGTAATGATTTTTTCATAACATATTTTTTTTAAATATATTTTTAAAACAATTTTTAACACTCATATTCCAATGCATTTGAGAATGTTTTCATTATATATATGTAAATAGCAGTTAAATTCAATTTACATACAGTAGTTACACTGTAACTTGACTCAAAACAAGATTCAAAATTTTTGGTTATTTTTACGTAGTTTTTAACAATTTTAGTATTAAGTGTAATTTAGATGTGTATTTAAACCTGCTGTGTTTACTGTGACTAGTTGTTCTGATGAAGGCTGGGGACTGAAAAAAAAGCCTTAACGTGGATAGAAATAAACCTAGATTTACAATACATTCAAGTAGTGGTGGATTTATATGAACAGGTGGTGATGGTGAGCTATAGCAGTGGGTCTCAGGTTGGTAGGTGTTTCGTCAGTTCTTACCTCCTCCTTGTTATTCTAGTGTGAGGACGCTCATGCGTTCGGCTGAGTCGAGTCAAGTGGAAGGAGCTGAGCATCCCACTGACTCCATCCATCAGGCTGGTCGGTCGAGCCAGGATCGGATCTCACAAGGGCACAGGGAAAGTTTGACGACATCCTTGTTTAATCAAATGTATGAATGCAGCTAGTAGGTGTCGTTGAAGAGGAAGGATGAAGAGATGGTGAGAGATGGGTCTTCGGAGGGTGATGTGGCACGTAATGGTAGCGAAGCGGCCAGAGCGGATGCCAGTGTTTCTGCATAGTGCAAGGAGTCACGAAGAGTTGCGCGGGGAGTGCTTGGAATAAGGAACAAGAACAAGAGACTACCGGATTGCTAAGTTTCTTTGGAAAACAAGATTGGATTCCGACATATACATATAAAAATAGCTGAAATTAAGTACGGATATTGGATTTTGGAAATCAGGCGGATGAACTAAATTGCATGATTGTGTGCACTTGATTTTTAACCAATTCTAGTGAACTTACACGAAGCCTGTGAAGGATTAAAATCCGAGCTTCAGTAAGAAAGAAAAGGATGGACAACCAGTAAATATCATTTCTTAAAGTCTTACACAGGGAGGGAATAAAAAAAAATGAAACAAAAAGTAAAGAATTAAAAAGGAAAAATCGATTTCTTTTTTTATAAAACTCAAAATTATCAATAGTATGTTTAGCTGTAATTAAATAAACAAAAGTGCTAACAACTTTAGTGCCATTAAGGAATAAGTTGGATGTTGTTTTATTTTGATTTTAATGACTATGTATGTAAAGATAAAAGGGAGAAGTAGAAGAACAAAAGGCAGCTATGTAAAACACAATTTTGTATGAATATATGAGATTATAAAAACATTGAAATATAAAACAACATTGATTGAAAAACAGAGTTGAAATGTTTATTATTCAATATAGTGCCCATTTGATCAGAAGGGATAAGATCAATTAGGGATGGTATAATTATGTACTGTTATTTGGCAAGTTTTGAAAGTGATTTGATAGATGATAATTAGAAGGCAGAGGGATTACATATGGATGAAAAAGACTGTGTATGGGAAACATTGGAAACGATGAAGAACACCATTGGACAACATAATGACCATTTTGATGATATATGAGAGTGATGAAAGCAAGGAAGATATGCAGAAGAGTCGAATCTGCATAGGGAATCTTGTCAATAGACAGAGTCCAAAGGGATGGAGAGGGTTACAGAGAATGGAGACATCACAGGAGGGAGAGTAGACATTTGGCTGAATGGGGGAGGGGATGCTGACACAAGAGATATGGCAGGATAACTCAGAACGAGAAAAAAATTATCTAAGGAGGGGGTCAGACACATGGAGGGATGCTAAGGCCAGACACCTGAAATAAGGAGCCACGCCTATCAGTAGGGTAAACGAATCCACCAGCTGAAGACCAGTGTTGGAGATATGGCCCAGTGACACCCATCAACTCCTTTGACATTTTCTGAACACCAGGAGAAAATCATCATCCTGCGCTGGTTTCAAGGTACTGGTTTCAAGGTATTCAATTCTTGGACCAGGGACCATTGCTCTACTCTGTGCCCATCTACTCAGCATCCAAATTTCAAGGTACCTATCAAGGGTTGGATCAGAAAGAACAGTACTGAAGAGTCATAGTTTGGGAGAAATACAGTGGTTGAAACCTACCCCACCACACCATCACACCAGTAAAGTGCACCAGTATATACAGCAGGGGAGGTACTCCAGGGGCATACATCCCCACAGCTAATCCACATGTGACCAAAGTCTTTTATTTTGAGTTTGGATTCTGTAAAGATATTTATTAACAAAGAAAACAACAAGAAAAAGAAGGACAATAGCATACGGAAGCAGGAAAAGGACAACTCCATGATAAAATTTGGATGAATCAAACCATTCAAAGAGGAACCAGACAAAGGTGTGCCAGAATTTTTTCTACTAAGTGATTTGCAAAAGATTTTTGGATATTTTTGACATTATGAAAAAAATATCTATCATTCTTTTTCACCAATCCAGGGTCAACAATAGGAAAATTGGAGGAGGAAATTTGATTGACATTGGCCACAAAAGACCTACAATATTTGGAGTAAATTTCCACCCAGTTTCACAAAAATGTCAACAATGTTTTTTGAAATAAGTCCATGAATCAATCCCCTTTCTTCCCAAAATACACTCTCCTCCCAAATTGTAATCCACAAAAGATCGAAATGATTGATGGATTTTAGTAAAGGGAATATGATGGAATCCCCACACAATAGGATATTCATTCAAATCACATCAGACCATCCAGAAAATGAAGTAGGATACTGAAGAACTAGAACATGGATAAATTAAGTGGAGTGGAAGAAGAATAGATGTAGAAATGAGTTCATGGAAATTTTTTTTTAGTGTCAGGGAAGAGTTCAGAGATCTGGGATAAGATCAAGTGACAATGCTTGTAAGCGATGCTGAAGTTCTTAATCACCACACTTGAATCTTCAATCTTTGAGAATCAGTCAGAGGAAGTTATCAGACAGGAACAGCCCCCATCTTTGCAATGGATTTGACAGACAAGAATCTGAACATGGGTTACAAATGAAATCATCCAAGAATATTTACTGTGTACCACAGATACCTCTGCAATGCCTTTGCGTTGGAGGAATCGGAATGGAAGTTGTTGGAAGGCGGAACCTAAGAAATGAAAATGTTTTTTATAAAATTCACATTTTTTCAAATTTAGTTGTTGATGTTTATGGTATGTTACTGAACTATCTGAGATAATGACTTTTCATCCAGACGTCCTTTCTAACCTATTATTTCCAACTTAGAAACCAACACAACTACCATCGATAATGAATTAGCATGTCCACTATCCATCCATCATTAAAAATTACAGCGATTATGGGAAAGCATGGAGATGAACTGGAAAAGATTAAGGTATGTATAAAAGAAAATGAAATGATACCATGGTAGGTGGATTATCCAAGTATACTGGAAAGAGATAGGTGAAGATACTGGAAGGTATGGCACAACCATCACTAAAGAGGGTACCCTGAACACACCAGGAGGATTACTTCCAAAACTCCCCAGGTCACCAAAACAATACCATTACAGAGGGAAATGTAAGTACACATGTACTCTAATGACATACTTGAAAGAATAACGGGGGCAATGGCAAGGTGTGTAACAATGTAAAGCCTTAATCTAAAGAGAAACAGGAGAAATATACCAAGACTAGGGTAAAGGACATAAACATAAAAAAAGAACTAAATGGTGGGTAAAAATAAGGTAAATACATCAAAGCAAACAAAACAGAAAGAAGGAATTACAATTGGTAAACCGATACAAAGCAAACAATTGCAATAAGTAAAAACAGGTGGAATACAACCGATGTAAATATATGTAATCCGAAATACAAAAAAAAACCCAACAGGTGGAGTATGTAACGACAACCACATGTAAACATAGAGAGGGAAAACCAAAACCACAGACGACAAGTCGTGTTAGAATTTAAAGTATGCGAGCATAGTTTCTTTAGAATAGAAGAGAGACATTACAGCCAAAGTATTTATGGTGACCAATATTGAATTGGAAACCCAGTAGAAAGAGGGTAGACAAGCAGACACTAAACCAAATCCTTTATTGAATGGATTTTATTATTTTTCAATTATAGATGGCTTTTAGAATTACTCAATTTAACCTCCTTGTCTGAACTTTTGCATTAGTTTCAACCTATTTTCTAACTATTTTTGAACCCTTATTGATAGTATATGGACAGACCAATGAGGTAGAGTTATAATATATATTATTACTCTATTTTTCTTTATTTTATTTCTTATTTATTTATTTTTTTTAATTTTATTTTTTTATTTATTTTTCAATATTTTATTTTATTTTTATTTAATTTAAAACAATTTATTTTAAAAACAACTTTTAACACTATATTTGGGGCATATTTTTTAATCTTGTATATAAACAAGACATTGAGGGCCAGACATGTATAAGCTACCTCTCCCCATAAGGGATATGGGTGCCAGGCCCAGTGCAAATTTCCTACTACCCATCCACTGGTCTAGGTTGTGGTTAAACTAGGTAATAAACAAATTCAGCTTCACATGGGTGGGAAGCCTGTTTCACAGGAGGGGCAATCTCTGAGACACATATCTGTCTCTTCATCATGTTCTATTTAAATCCCAGACAAAATTCAGGTCCCTAGACCTAGTATTTCTGGTACTGTTTGACTTATGAATATGCAGGAGATTAATATGTGTAGGGTTTGCAGATGCCTTGTAAGCCAGGTATAGATCACTCATCAGCAATCTATAAGAGAATGAATAGAGGGGAAAAGGCTTTAAGGTGCTCTACATAAGGCAGGTTTGTTACATCTTGTATTCGTTTTGTAAGGAACCTTTGAGGTCACTCTAATTGCTGCATATGCCTGGTCAGGTACATACCCAAGGGAGCAGTGTACTCTATGATTGGTCTGATAAGGGCAGAGTACAGTAGGATAATGACCTCTTTGGACCTAGATGCATGCCATTACTTATAATTTGCTGAACATAAAATGATTTCCTCAGCACTGTGGCCACGTGGTAGTCAAAGGTAAGGCTACTGTCTACATACGTGTGCAGATGCCTGACCACTGGGTCATCTCTTAGGGAAGTATTATCAACATGGTAATTAGCCAGATGGTTGACTTCCCAAAAGGTATAATTATGCATTTCTTACCATTAAGTTTAAGACCATGGCTTTGGCATCATTTGCTAGTCAGAGAAAGACCTCCTTGAAGAATGCTAGTGTCTGCAGGGGAGTCGATGATAACCCCCAGCTTGCAATCAACTACAGAATTAGTCAGCCATGAACCTTCAGCATTTATTTCCATTTCAGAGAAATAGATTCCAAAAAGGAGTGGGCCCATTAGCGAGCCTTGGGGTCTCTGCTAGTGACTGGCCTCTTGGTGGAGGTGGCTTTATCTATTTTGACTTCCTGGGTCCTATCAGTGAGCCAGATGGCTATCCAGTGGGTGATAAAAGGGTTTATACCTAAATTATTGAGCTTGTCTATGATTCCTGAGTGGGGTATTGTATCAAAAGCCTTGGCCAGGTTGAGGTAAGCTGTATGCACAGTTTTACCTTCATCCAATGCTTTGGTGACCCTCTCAAAAAAGTCCACCAGATTTAATAGGCATGACCTTCCTTTAATAAAGCCGGACTGTAATGGGTCCAGTGTTTGCAGGTTACCTATGTCCTCATTTATCATTGCCATGATGATTCTTTCCATGGTCTTGCATATCCGGCTGGTAAGACTTTTGGGCCTTTAGTTACTTGGATCAGTGGTTAGACCTCTGTTGTTCAGGACAATGTCTGTAGCCATCTTCCATTTCTTGGGCAGAAAACCCAATTGAAGGCTCCAGTTGAAAAGTGATTCAAGTGGACCAGAGAGATCATGTTTCCTGCTATTTATTAAACATCCCGGGATGTTATCTGGGCCCATCAATACAGTATTTTTGGCCTTGGAAAGTGCATTGATGACTGTTCCCTAGTAATGATTGGGGTGATTGTGTTATGGAGTATTTTCTTTGGACTATTGGGGATAGGGTGGGTTAGAAATTTGAGCTTTACCTGTCAGCCAAAAGGCTGGCAATGGCTTCTGCTTCAGACTCTGAGGTTATGGACATAGCTGTAGAAAGCTTTGAGGATTATCCTTTGCCTAAGAAGGTATTTTTTTCTTCAACTTCAGCCTTTGAAGTATTAAGTAACCCTCTTAGCTGCCTGAGTAGATTGGGTAGGGAACTTTTAGTATGTATGGCTTTGTTCCTCCTACATTTAGCCAATATTTTTTTCTTTTTTTGTATAACCGATTGATATGGTGATTCTGCCAGGGTGGCTTGTCTTTTAATTTTTTCTTAGTCTTAATATGAGTGGGAACAGCTCACTCTTTACAGCTATCAATATGGCTATACAGAGGTTTTGTAAATGTACAGTGTATTCTATGGTGTTTACTGGGTTTGGTGGTGCTTGGAATTTAGCCAAGGTGTGGGCGGCCACGGTGGTGCAGCGGTTAGCGTTGTCGCTTCACAGCAAGAGGTTCTCCGGTTCAATCCTCGGCTGGGGTGCCTTCTGTGCGGAGTTTGCATGTCCTCCCTGTGGTCGCGTGGGTTTTCTCCGGGTGCTCCGGTTTCCTCCCACATCCCAAAGACGTGCAGTAGGTGGATTGGACACTCTAAATTGGCCCTAGGTGTGAGTGTGTGTGTGCCTTCTATGGAAGGTTGGGCACCGGGCTGGCAACTCGACACTGTAAAACTTCACTGCCAATCCTGTGTGCGGACAGATGATCCGCTGTGGTGACCCCTAACCGGGAAAAGCCGAAAGGAGGAGAAGAAGTTGCTTAGTAGAGCGAGGTTAGCCTTGGAATAGTTCCTAAAGGTTTTTTGTTTCACTGGATCCCCATTTTTAATTTTTTTTCAAGTAATACTGCCTTTTGGTCAAATCTGATGAGCAAAGATATTACATTGGGTGAGGAACGATAGCCAACCATGTTTATGAGTACAGGATTAAGGATGTTTGTACCCCTGGTAGGAGAATGGACCAACAGTTCCAGGATGTTGGTATTAACAAAATTGAGGAATTGCTGTGCTTTTGCATTAGAAATGTTGTAAGATTCCCAATCTATAGAGGGGTAGTTGAGATCTCCCATGAATATTATATTGGGTTGAATGATAAGGGACTCTAGTACATTGAGATAGGTACTATGGGTTTCCTGGGACATGGAGAGGGACCTATATTTTGCAAGGATATGGTACAACACCCTGTTTATGGTGAGTTGTACTTGTATGAGTTCCAGTGAGTCATACACTTTAACTAGTTTGGATGTGAGATTGGTCTTCATATAGACCGAATCTCCTCCACCTTTCGTTCCCTCCTATGCAGTAGCTGGTCTAAAGGTATGAAATACATTATAACCTTGCATTGCTGGGGTACTCTCAGTGATTTTAAACCATGCCTCCATTACTACATAGATGTCTACAGTCTCCAGGGAGAGGAAGGCTTGCAGGGAGTTGAGTTTATTGTTAAGATTTCTAGCATTAAGCCATACCACCTTCAGATATTCCTTCATAGGTTCAGTTAAATTGGTAAGTTTATCAGTTGGGCATTGCCTAAAAAAGGCACTGTGGAGGGTGGAAGAGGTATTTGCCAATATCCAAATGGCTAGAGGGGATACATGCAGACCATCCCAGGCAAAGCAGCATGGTCTGTACACCATGTCCTTGCAGACTGTCAGTCGACTGACACCAGAAGCTAAGCCAAATGTTAAGAATCAATCATTTCTACAGGGTAGGGGCAGGAATAGTTAGATGCTTTCCAAAAACACATATCAACATCACATACAAAGACCATAAAACCAAACTAACATACAAGTCATGTAGAACAAACATACTTAAATGTGGGAAATAGAGACATGGAATGTTAAAGGACTCCAAAATAAAGAAAAAAGAAAACAATTTTTACATCTTACCCTGAAAACCAAAGCCAGTCTTATATTAATACAAGAAACACACTTAACTACAGAACAATAGACAGAAATTGGGGGAAAATGGATAAGACAAATGATAGCAACAGGGGCTAAAACAGTGCTGGGGTTGCCATAATAATTAAAAAACAATTCCATGACAAGATACTTGAGACTAAGGCGGACAAAGAGGGAAGATGGTATTACATAACATTTACCGACCCAGGATTACCAAAACCCATAATGGTACTTAATCTATATGCACTGTGTAGTAACCAACATCAATTTTTTTATGTCACTTTACCCAATTCTAAACCAACTTAAAGATCACTACCTAATAACTGTGGGTGACTGGAACACATATCAAAACCCAGAAAAAGACAAATCTAACCCAATTAAAACACATAATAAACAAGCCACAATAGCTCTAAATGAACTTAAACAAGACTTTAAACTATATGACCCTTTTAAATATGGGAATAACGAGAATAAGTCCAGGAAATTCACATTCTACTTGCAATGCCACAAAATGTGGTCAGGAATAGATCTTTTTAATCTCAGACATACTCATTAACATGGATCCAACAACAGTTATACACACTAGATTTTTCTCGGATCATTCCAAAGTCACATTGTTTATCATAAACATAGAATGGGCTGCATCCAAATCACAAATCAGAGGAACAAAACCACCTCAAATATATCAGAAATAAATGACAAGGACAAAAACTACACAAGAAATGAAGACATTATGAAAGTATTCAAACAAATATACTCTCAAATCTATGGAGAACAAACATTACAAACCTCTAAG
This sequence comes from Protopterus annectens, assembly GCF_019279795.1. NCBI lineage: Eukaryota > Metazoa > Chordata > Ceratodontiformes > Protopteridae > Protopterus > Protopterus annectens. The sequence continues at coordinate 1,791,722,315 of NC_056725.1, read as the reverse complement.
GAAGATAGAGAACGTTTTCTTCAAAAACTAAAATTCCCTAAACTAGATTTCAATAAAAGAAACTATCAGAACCTATTTATATCAATGAGATAAGCACAACAATTAAACATTTAAAGTCACATAAGGCCCCAGGACCGGATGGACTTACGTCAGAATTTTATAAAACTTTCACCCCCTAATTGCTAAACTACTGTACTATGTGCTGAACTATATAATAAATAACGACATAAATGTTATTCACGTCAATGCCTCCAAAACTATTTTCATACTAAAAGAACATGCTGACCACAAAAACCCAGATAGTTATAGACCCATCTCCCTTTTAAATATAGATACAAAGATTCTGACCTCAATACTCACAAATAGATTAAAAAACCTGATAGAGAAAATCATTTCTCCAAAGCAATCTGGGTTCACACCACAAAGACAGACCATTGACAATACTCTAGCATTGGATGCATTAATATCTTTTTCAAATCAGAGGAATATTAATATCTATGCAATGATAGTAGATGCACACAAGGCATTTGACAGGGTCAACCTAGAATTTTTACTTCAAACATTACCTTATTTTGACATACCTATCAATTTCATTCAGATCAACCAAATTCTCTATTGCAATCCTTACACATCCCTATATATAAATAAAACATGTCTAAACAGAATTATTATAAAAAACTGAACAAGACAAGGATGTCTGTTATCGCCCTTTCTATTCAACCTATACCTAGAACCCCTGTTTCTTTATATTAAACAAAACACATACCATAACCCTCCCTCCACACACAATTTCAAAGTATATCTTACCACCATTGCGGATGATCTGAACATATACTTCACTACACCAAACTCAGACATAACCAAAATAATAACTGCAATTGATCAATTTTCAATCATGTCTAACTACAAATTAAACCTCAATAAAACTAATATCTTCCCCTTAAGCAGGGGCGCGGTAGCAGGCATAGGGCTGCGACTGCCCCCAAATAAAAAAAAAAAAAAAAAAGAAAAAAAAAAAAAAAAAAAAAATATTTTTAATTTTTTGGATTACAGATGCGATAGCGAGAGTCCCACTTATCGGGGTCTTGCGCATGCTCCGGCCAGAGCTCCCGGCCCCATAGAGGACACAGAGGACAGTGAGTGCACAGCAACTTGCAGAGACACGACCCCACTAGAGTATAGAACTCGCTGCCCCTCCTCGCTCATGAGGACTCGGGGAAGTCAGAAAGGATCTCTGGGATCTCGTCAGCTGGAGCATTGGGATCGCTGGATTCTTCCATGTACTCTCGTATGTATTCAGTATGTACATGACGTTCCATGTATTTCATTCATTATTCAGGTTTGTGTATTTATTTTTTTTATTGTTTTTATTTTATTTTTTTATTTTATTTGTGCTTTTTAATTTGTGTGTATGGGTGTGTGTGCTTTTTTGTGTATGTGTATTGTGCTTGTGCTTTACTGGAGGTTGTTGTGTAAGCTTGCTTTTGAGTGGTTTGTGTGTGTGGTGCTTGTGCTTTTTTTGTGTGTGCTTTACTGCTGTTTGGTGTTGTGTGTTTGTGCTTGTGCTTTGTCTGTGTTTGTGTGTGTATGGTGCTTGTGCTTTGTGTGTGTGTGTGTGTGTGTGTGTGTGTGTGTGTGTGTTATGGTGTGTGTGTGGTGTGGATGTGTGCTGCAGTGGTGGTGTGGTGCTGGTGTATCAAGGTTGAACTCTAGTTCCTACCCTGCAGGTAAAAGAAAAAATTCAGATTTTTACCCCCATATTCGATAAAAAATGTTCATTTTTACCTCATTGGTTGTCTGATCTTGCAATGCTTGTTATTTGATGGTGTAGTAGTAGCATTGCTGCCTCACAGCTGTGTGCCCTTGGGTTTGATTCTGGCTACGGTTCCTCTTCTGGGCTTTCTTCTTCTCCTGTGTTTGTGTGGGTTGGGGTTTTGCTCTCCTCTGTGTGTAAGACATGTCTGCATTATTTTGTGCTTTCCACAAAGTTAATTGTTTTAGTCTGGCATTATTTCTTCCTGCCTTAAAAATGTTAAATAAAATGATTCCATTTTGGATTTCCAAATTTTAAAATAAATAAAATTTTAATTTCTTGTTTCATTGATTTTAATTTCATTTTATGACAGTTCTGTGTGTGTTGCTAATCAGTATTTTATTTGTTTTGCCTCACAGCCATAGATTTTCTGGTTTGATTTTGTTTGGGGGTGGCTTGTGTGGATTTTCTGTATGTCCCATATGTGTTCCTGTGGATTGTCTCTGTGCCTGTTCTTTTTACAAAGACGTGTCTGCGGTTTTAATCCTTGCTGAAATTGTTTTGTTCTGTTTAATTCCTTGATTTTCAGGCATTTTGCCTTAGTTTTGTTGGTTGATGAAGGTTTCCCTGTGTTTTTGATTCTTGTTAAGTGAGTATATAAGTGATCTGGTTGTTTCGGTTGTGTTCTGGGTTTCTGTCTGGTGTTTCTGTTCAATTTGTGGTTGTGTGGAACCCTGCCATTTTGTGAAATGTTTTGTCCGCAGCATAATCCCTGCCATCCCTGCATCTGTTTGTCAATTGTATTGTTTTGTGAAAATGAAAATTGATTTGCATTTGAATTTTGTACAGGTTTTGAATGAATTGTTTCTTCTTCATTTGGATTTGTGGTGGTGTCATTTTGTTCTGCAACAGCTGGTCTGTTTTTTGTTCTGGTGCCCTGGTTGGGGTGTTGTCGGTTTCTGCATCTCCTGCTGGTGTGTTTGTGTGGATTTGCTCTGGTGTCCCGTCATTTTGCTAAAGATGTGTCTGCAGTTTTAATCCCCTACAGTTGCTGAAAATTGTTTTTTTTTCCCTCTGCAGCACTAAAACAGGCAGTTCTGGTTCAGATCTGAAATTGGTGGTTCTGGAAAATTTGCACTTTTGATTTTGCAGTGGTTTTGTTGCCTCACCTTTGATTTTGCTGCAGTGTTTGTGGTGCAGTTTCTTGGCTGCTGTGTCTCTGGCATTTGGATGTTGGGTTTCTAGTTGTTGATTCCATCTGTTTCCCTGCCATGGGTTTCTTGATTTGTTCAGTAGTTGTTTAATTGATGCCAAAATGTTTTTGCAGTTTTATTTAGTAATGAAATTTTTGTTTGAATTCTGTTCTGATAAAATTTTGAAAATTTTGAATTTCGAACATTGATGGTGCGTGCTAATTGAAGCGTTAATTTGTTTGTGCTTGATGGTCTTTTGGTGTTGGTTGGGGTTCTGCTGGTTTGAGTTTTGATCTTGCTTGTGTTTGTGGACCGTACCTTGATGCTCCTGCTGCCTGTTCTTCACGGTCTTTGCTAAACATCTCATGCCTCTACAAAAACCTGTTTGTTATATTCCGCATTGTTTTTCCGCATTTGAATTTTTTTGTTCTGTTCCTTCAGAATGGCTTTAAAACCTTTTTTTCAAAATTTCAAAGTTTATAAGATTTTTAATTTAAATTTGTTTTGGTTTTTTTAACTGTATTTATTTAGATTGGCTCTGTCATTTTTGTTGTTGCTAAGGTTGACAGGGATGGCAAGAACTGAATTCACTGAAAGACTGATGTAGTGCTACTGTGGACTTAAAGCTAATTTACTATGGGTGCATATGTTTTGTTTCATTGCTTACTGGAAAAATGTTCAAAAAAATAAAAAAAACCCCTAACAAAAAGTGTTGTATTGTACAAGGATATAATATTTTTTTAATGAGGAAGGGAAGGTGTATCAAAAGAGCATGTTTCATATGCAGCAATAAAGGGGTGGAAAAAAACAAAAAAAAATTAATATCTATTATCCACCAAATGCATGTATTTCTTTGAATGTGGGTTTCAATGCTTCAATGCTGTTTCAATGAATGTGAGTTTCAAGGGCAGTTTAATGCAGTTCATTGTGAGTTTTGCTGCATGCATTGCTTTGTTTAATTAACAGATTACTGTTTGTTTGTTAAAAAAAATAAATAAAACTTTCAAATGAAGTCCAATCATTGAAGTAAAGCAGTATGCACATTAGTGGTCTTCATAAAATTGCTCAAGGTAGTAGTACTAATATTAAAGTGTGTCTTTGACAGGTAGAGAAGCTGTGTTGTGTCTATATTTATATTTTCACAGTCCATTTTTCATAAAATTGTGAAATCACTAAAGAACATTTGAGGATTTTATACCCTTCAGAAAATTCATACTAATGCAAGACCTATTCTATTATCTTTCTAAGTTTATTAGAGCATTTAAAATTGTGATGTGTCCAAGCAAGGCAAGGAGTAGTTGTATCTACCTTGGATGGGTTATACTTGATTGTTTCCATCTATTTTGTCTTGATTTTCATAATGATGGTTTGCCACCCACAGCCCCCAGGATTTGAAGTCACCAGCCCTTAAGTCCACCCAAACTTATCTCATTAATACCTCTAATAGATACAGTAAAAATTAAAGAGGAAACTAAATATCTGGGAATTAATTTCTTCCAGAGCAACAAGGAATTCTACCAGCATAACATAACTCTTAAATGGCAAAGCAAGACTGTAAAAGGTGGAATAACCTTAGGCTACCATTTCTGGCCAAAGTATCAATAATCAAAATTAACATTTTACCTAGACTAACATATATATTCACAACATCACAGATAACTATAAATTTTTCAAACAAATTAATACATTCTTAGCAAAATTCATATGGGAATCCCCCCCAAAAACAGAATCTCATATCAGAAACTAACACTTCCCAAGAGCAAAGGGGGTCTGAACCTGCCAGATTTTAAAACCTATGATTCTATCAACACTAACAGAATATTGAGAATAGCAGAACATAACCCGACAATGAACACTTGGTCACCTCCTTGGGTGACAATATTCTATAAGTACATTAAAGCACTAGGCATCAATTCCAAAGTGCTTTCCTTCCCTAAACCTTGGGCAAGCTATGGTAACACTACATTCCCTCCATAAAAATACAAATCTAAAAATAAACAAGATGCTAGACCTTGACTCTTTTCCTTGATTAAAGGACAAACTAATCCAAGATATCTACCCATATCTTAACTGTACAATCCAAGAAATGAGAAGTAACCTAAATCTACCCAAATCATATATAATAATTCTAAGACAAATCAAAGAGTTATGTTCCAGCTACCTCCAAAACTTTACTATACTTAATAGTGACATGGAAAACTGTATTCTGCTTTGGAAGACTATTTTTACAACAAGGAAAACAATATCTAACTCATATAAAATGATAGGTGAAATCAAATTTCAGAAGGACCTACTTTTCTCTAATTATTGGAGAAAATTAAAACCATCCATAGATGACCAGCAAATATTTCATGCAATCAATCTAACACTGAAAAGTATACCCCTTAAAAAAACTGTCATACACGCAGCTCATGATAAATAATAATGTATATTTCACACCTGCAATACTCCACAAATTCAATGCATCCAAATCACCATACTGCCCACACTGCAGGGACCAGGTAGCAGATCTAATGCATATATTTTGGAGTTGCACATGTGTGTACAAACTCTGGAATTCCCTCAAGATATAACTGCAAAAATGGGATATCAAACATCAGCACTAACATGGGAATTTACCCTTCTACATATTCACCCATCTAACATATCAGGAAAACATGTGAATATACTTATAATAATTTTATTACTAATGAAGCTATACATAGCTCTCAAATGGTTAGACCCTACAAATATATCTTGGGAGGGATTCAAAAAAGTAGCTATAAAACATCTTTTAGCCCATAAAATAATAATGGATAAAAGAAACAAAAATATGAAAGCCCGAGAAATTTGGGAACAAACCTTTAACATCATATTAGCATAAAACATCATACATACTACATAGTAACAAGGTACAAAGGAACCTAGAAATATACATATGATCACACAGTCAAACTATGGACTTGAAATCCTTATTGTATGTGCTGTTTTTATAACAATGAAATTGCATGAGAAAGCATCGTTGCATATAATGTAAATAGATATGTTTTATGGCCTGCATGTTACTGTAGTGACTACAATGTATAACACTCACCAATGGTCATGCTGTAAGAATGGAAATGATTGTGTTTTATATAAATGAAAAAATGAAAATAAAAATTATTGAAAAAAAAAGAATCAATAATTTCTGTTGGCAATGTGGCATCATCCTTGGAGTAAGTAGTATGCTGCTGATTGCTAGGCTCATACCTGCCTGAGACACTTATTCAGCAAGCCCAAACATGTCTCACTTTATATAGTCAAGAGAGGTACATCGCAGGTCATTAACACCCACATGGACTATGACATAGTCATACTGGTACCTGTGGTTCATTGACCTGAGTGCCTGTGTGTCTTGACAGATCAAGCCCTGGTAAGGAAGCTAACTGTGACTCTTTCCTTACGCATTCTGGAAAGGGTGGCATCAGTCTACTACACTTCAGAATCACCAATGACTAGGAAATTTGGCTGTGTGCTTGCTTGCCTTAAGGGCTTAACATTAGAAGCAATGGATACAATATTACATGTGTAGCTGCAGGTGGTGTTTTAACGGGCAGCTGAGTAAACTGTGATTCTTTTTTTTTAAGTAAGTGGGAAGAGAGGAAACATAAGATAATTCAAGTTTAAGAGACTAAGGGGTGGGCCTACCCAGCTGATCTCTCAGTACTCAGTAGAATGAGCTGATGAGATGGGATTGGGAGGAGTGTCCAAAATCAGGTTTATTGTAGGGCAGGCAACTCAAAAGCCACCAAGTTTAAGAATACAACAACAGTAGAATGGGTGATTGGGAAAAATCAAATGCAGGTGGAGATCAGCAATAATCAGGCAGAGAACAGGAAGTCAAGCAAGCACTACAGCTAAATAAAGATGCCTCTAAATATTTCTAGTTAAATGTGACATGCATGCATACATATAGCCAGTGAGAAGGGGAAAGAGAATGAGGGGTGGGAATCAACTGGACAGTAAGCTTTTTGTCTTATTCTGTAGCAGTCAAGGGGATTATTTTCCATTTCTTGTGTCATTTGCATTGTAATGCTTATCAACTGCGTTTCATCTCCCTTTCTTATGTGTAGGCACATCTGGTTCTCAGTGTGCACAACTACCTGTGCATGCTAAACACATGTTTGGTATTCTTATTAATGTACATATGGTAGACATATGTCTACCTGAAAGTAATTTTTTCATTGCATCCACATCTCTTATTTTTGATATAAATTTCACATAACATAAGTTTGATCATTGTTTATTCTATTTCTCTCTCTCTTTGTTGTGTTGATTACTTGTTATCATAAGTGATCCTCCAAGTGGTACTTGTAGAACTCCTACTAGCTGATGTCAGAGTATCAGTAGCCTCTGATGATGATGATGATGGCAGTGATGAAGAGGCACAGTCTTGGGGTGCAGAAGGTCAGTCTGATACTGAGGTTGTGCATCCAACATCTCCTGCCATTATTTCAAACGCAGTCAGCATGCCTATGTTTACCCATGAATCAGAGACCTCAGACATAGGACAATTTGAGGGTGACACAGTTGATTAGGGTAGTGTGGTTACACCAGTTGCAGATCTGGTTGATTCTCCCCATAGCCATCATGAGGGCAAAATTTCATACAGGTGGGTTGGTAGAGGTGCTCAGAGGAGGCATTCTGTCTACCCTCCTCCTGACATTGGTATGCCAGTAGCTGCCACACAATGTATGTGTAAGGCCATCACAAAGATTCCACCATGACCTTAGAAGAGCTCATGCAAATACTAAATTTCTGCATTCTGACTTGTAGGACTGCCTGAACCATGTGGGAGACTCCTTGGTCAAGATGAATGACACATTGAATTGGGCAGTGTCTGTAATGGAGTATCTACTGGAAGAGGGTTGGCATCCATGTGGCCAGAAAACCTGCCACATCATCCAGTGTTAGCTAACATGGCCATGCAAGATACTGCTCTTCTAGTGGCACTACTACTATTGCTCCATCAGTGATTGTGGTGTCTATACCCAGATGTGTCATAGTCTGGGACGTAGTTGTTATGAGAGCTCAGCCAGCAGACATCACTTACATTTACGTAGCACCCCAACTTCAAGCCAAGGATATGGAACTAGCAGTGCAACTCCTGGCAGAGGTAGTTTTTGTGGTTGGGGGTGACAGTGCTGAACTAACTTGTCTACCATGCACGGATCACAACTGTCCGAGATGCCAGGGTGTAGTGCTAGTGCAGTTCTTGATTGTATTCATGCAGACACACACACACACACACACACACACACACACACACACACACACACACACACACACACACACACACACACACACACACGCACACACATTCAACAAAAACTTGCCTGTACTAACCCCCCCACACACACACACACTTACAGGTTATATAAATAGTACTGCTAACTGATATACATATCTTGCTACTGCCCTGACGATTGGATATTTAATGAATGCATTTTTTTTACTAAGACACACAGTCACTTCTTTGGTGTCATGCTTGCACTCCTCTACCATCTCCACCTGCACTGTCCAAGTGATGTTGACTGTGTCCTACACTTTGCACATTTCTTGCACATTTCTTTGTGACTTCCATTTGCATATATGTCTGAAGCACAGACTGGATAGGTATTGCTTGATTACTCAGAAGCTTGCTTTAATGTAAATGTATTGCAGAATAAATGTTTCATTTATCATTCCTACTCATTTGTGAATAATCTGTTATGTAATTGTTGACAATCATTATATTTTTTAATATTCTTAGCAATGCAGTCAACATAGATATTTAAGTATTGCTTATCGGTATATTTATGCAAATGAATCCTACCACTGACCTGCTCACTGGTTTATATGCAGTGGTCAATTGAAATGCTTGATGAACAGTATTGAATGATGTCCATAGCTGTATATAGTAAACCTCAGTCATAAGCTATTACTGACATTACTGTATACCTAGGGCATGTCCAAACTTAGGGACAGAAAATTATTTGCATCTGAGAGTTATCAGTTATACAACTCTTGTTTTTTTTACACTGGTCCCAGAGTTACCTTTTAATACTGCAGCTGTAAGATGTGTTCTTGGGGGTTGTCTCTGTCTAATGCTTACAGAACACAACCATTACATAGTTAAGTAAAGGTTGTGCAGTTTTGCAGGCATCTGTTTTAATATTTGCATGGGTTTAGGCTCTTAGGTTTCCACATAGGTAGTCAGTATGTATGCTATTCTTTGCCTCTTAGCCAGAGCCATGGCATATTGTACATGCCTGCAACATCTGCAGCTGGTGGCTCTCCCTCAGACTCCTCAACTGCATCTGTTGGAGCTGCTGTCCCTGCTTGTGGTACTGCCCTTTGTTGCCCGTGTTTTAGCTGTTTCCTGAGAATTATATTGTGCAACATGAAACAGACTGTGGGTATTTGGGCAGAGGTTGCTGGGTCTTACTGCAGGGCAACTCCTGATGTGTTTAGACACTGAAACCTTGATTTGAGCAAGTTGAATATGCATTCTATGATATTCCTAGTTTTAGAGTGGACATTATTGTATTCTTACTCAGTGGGCTGTGTGGGTTTCAAATGGGTGTCATGAGCCAAGGTTCCAGTGCATAACGTGCATCCCCCACTAGATACCCTTGTGGAAAGCCACCCCTAGCAAACCTTGTGTACAGCTCAAAGGTGTGCCATATGTGTCAGTTATGAAAATTGCCTGGGTTACCTGCACAGATGTCGCAGATGATACCTTGAGCATTAGAGACAACCTGACAGTTTATAGAGTTATATCCTTTCCTGTTCACTGGTTGGAGCTTTTATTTCAATGTGTGTGCAAACTATGGCCCCCAAAACATCAGGGAAGTGTGCTATTAAATAAAGTTCCTGGTTCTTGCTCTCCCCTCTGGGGTGCATAAGAAGCAGATATGCACGCTTGCATGTTGTAGCATTGCATTTAGAAACTTATGTAATATTTAGAATTTGAGGACCACTAGTATATGTAATGCTACACATACTTTTGCTTCCACTGGGATGGATTCTCTCCGATTTCCCTACAGCCTCAATTGAGGGAGGCAGAGGTTACATATTTCCTCTAGTATTTTTCTGTCCACCCTGTATTGCTCTACAGTTTCTGTCATGCAGTTCATATAAAGTAAAATGGGGTCTACATACTCTTCTTCTTCTTGGCGAACATCTGCCAGCAGCAGCAGCAGAACCTTGAGTTAAAGTCTGTTGCACATAGAGGTTAATGATGGCATTAGCAGCCCCTAACATTTTTTTCTAAATGTAATCATGGCTGCATTCCAAAGAGTTTTGGATTTCAGGGCACATGGCTACACTGAATGTACATAATTACTTTATAGGTTCCTGAATAGCTCCACCATGTTGGATTAGTTAATTAGCATGTATTTCATCCACTTATGTTTTCAGTAGAATATTCTGCCATTTACCCTTGTTTTGAGTAGACCCATTTAATGAATTGTTTCTATCTTGTGTAGGGGGCATCATGACCCATGCATGATAGCAGCACATAGTGTAGGTGTTCATGAACGATCCTACATACCTCTCAACCTCTTAGCACAAGAAATCTGTACAAAATCTGACATAATAATTGGACAAAGGCCCAAAAATATGGACATATTTTAAATATTGCTCTTGTAAACTTAGAAATTGCTAAAATAACAAGATTTGTATTAGTATGTATTTTCTGATAGACATGAACCCTGAAACTAAAATTTGTGTCATTATTTAGTGACTATATTCATAGGATCATAGGGTCATAGGAGGTTACTGGACTACTGACCTGGAGGTCATTTCAAACTTAGCCACTTCATCCCACTGTAATACCATAGATACTCTAGTCAATACCTAGGATTGTATTTATTAATGACTGCCCATGTCCAGGAGGGTTGTGGGCACTATCCAGGGTAAGAATTGATGGTGCGCCATCCACTCTGCTTCACAAGAACTGGCAACCAATTCCAAAGATGTGGCAGTTGTTGGGAGACAAAGCTATCCCTCCAACACATCCTATTCAAGTCACAATCCATACTTAGGTCCCTGGAATGGGTAGCTGTAGTCCAGCTTGATTTATGGATGCACAGTAAATTCATTAGGTTTGAGATGAAGATTGCTCTGTAAGTCAGGCATACGTTTCCCCTAAGAAGTCTACATGATACTCAGCATAATGGCAGGAACTTTCGTCAGTCTGTGTAATGCATGTACTGGATTTCCTTAGAACCTCTGAAGTTTCTCCAGTTGTGGCAGGTGCTTTGTACAGTACATGCTGAAAGGGGTGTCATACTCAATTTTGGGCCTGATTAATGATGAGTGTAGAGGGATTATAACCTCCTTTCCTCTAGAGGCGATGCCTTTGCTAATCAAGTGTTCTACGTCAAATGCCTTCCTTACTACAGTAGACACATGGTGGTCAAGGTTAAAGTCGCAGTCTACTTGTGATCCTAGATCCTTTACCACTTTGTAGGTACATAGGTTATTGTTGTTAATTTGATAGTGTGAAGTGACATTGTTTTTACTGAAGGGAATGATGATGCATTTCTTTGCATTCACTTTGAGACTGTGACTAAGACAACAATCATTGGTTTGCATAAGACCCTCCTGCAGTATACTGACATAATTTGGGGATTCAATAATTGCACCCAGTTTGCAGTCATCCACAAACTTGGTCAGTCACGGCCCCTTAGTTTTGGCCTGAACTTCTGAGAAGTATATACCAAACAGTAGGGGGCCCAGCACTGGCCCTTATGGCACTCCGCTGGTGACAGGTCTGCTGGCTAATGTGGAGTCACCCACCTTGATAGTGTATCATAGGTTTGTAAGCCAGTTGGCATCTTATCTTACAACAAAGGGGTTACATTCAGTTTACTAAGTTTATCGGTAATGCCTGAGTGTGTGATTGTGTCAAAGGCCTTTGCCAAGTCAAGGTATGCTGTGTGCACAGATTTGCCATCGTCAATGGCCCTGGTTATATTTTTGAAGAAATCCACCAGGTTTAACAGGCAGGATCTGTCATTGACAAAGCCAAATTTGGTCGGATCCAGGGTTTGGAGGTCACCTGTGTCTTTATTTATGAGGTCCATAATGATATGTTCCATGGCTTTACAGTTGAGGCTGGTCAGACTTATGGGTCTTGAATTCCTTGGGTCTGTTGCTAAGCCACCTTTGTGGAGGGGAATAACTGTTGCTGTTCTCCATTTTGCAGGAGCAAAGCCAGTGGTTAGGCTGTGATTGAATAGGTTACTTAATGGTGATGCTAGTTCATGTTTTAGTTTGTTTAGAAGACAGCCTGCATGCTGCCTAGTCCCATAGAGGCTGTGTTGTTTGCCTGAGACAAGGCTTTAATGACCTGCTATTCAGATATGTAGGGTGGGGAGGGAGTTGGGGGCAATGTTTGTGATGAGTTTGAAGGGGATAAGGGAATAAAAGTTTTGCCATATCACTAGCAGGTTTGCTATCTCTGTGGGATCAGTGTGTGATACCATTAGTCACTAGTTTGGCACATGCTTGGGTCCTACATTTTAAGCTACATACATAGTTGTAAATGGCCTTATGATTATCCTTGGCTGTGATTGATAGGTTTTTCTCAAAGTTACCCTTAGAGGATTTGACATGTTATCTTATTTGCCAGTTGAGGCTGAGGAGGGTGCTTTTCCATTGTTGGGGCCTCGCCTTAGTTTTCTTAGACAGCAACATTTTGCATTTGTTGTAAAGTTTGTTGATGCTGGATGTCCAACAGGGTGGCTTTTTTTCACTTGGGGCACTGGCTTTGATTCTTTCTGGAACAGCTGAGTCTATACACATATACAAGTGATTGTACAGGGCTTTAGTTTAAGCTTTGGTATAGTTACCACTTCCAGCTGGGGGTGGGGCTTGGAATGCATTTATACCTCCCCCTAGGAAGGTATAGTTTGCTTTGGTGAAGATTTTTAGTCTGATTTCGTCCTTTGTGAGTTCTGGTGCAAGTGCTAATTCAAAGACAACTAATTTGTGGTCAGATTTAATTGAGTAGCCAACAGTTGCATTGGTGCATCTGTTTGTCATGTTAGTGAGGGCCAGATATGTTTGTTTCTCTTGTTGGAGTTTGAAAAATTTGTTTCAAGGCATTTGAGTTAACAAAGTTAAGGAACTTTTGCGTTAGTGAGTTAGGGCTAGAGACGATTTCCCAGTTGATGGTGGGATTTGCAATATTTGGATTGAAAATGAAGTAAAAGTACAAACCAATCCACAAAAGGCAGTAGCACCAAGTCCAGGATTGCAGAACACAAATTAAGGTTAAAAACACTTCTTTATTCACAAATATAAAATAAAAAAACTTCTGGCAACAATAATTCCTCAAGTGCTTTCATCTCTGCTTATTCAGAGACTTTTTCAAGAGTGCAAATTCTGTCAGAAGTTGATTTTTAAACACAAAGATCCACCCCCTTATTAGCTTAACACCAACAGAGACAATAAATATACCATTACTTATAAATAACATACATATTAAAAAGCTTCTTCACACATACAACCTATAATAACCCCAAATATATTAACATCTCAAACAATACATGTTAAAATTCTATAAAACATACAATATATACTATATATGTCTAGGCATAATAATAGTTTATCTATTTAATGCTTTCAGTTTCAGAAAACAAGCCAGGGACAGGGCATCATTTATACCTGGCCAGTTGGTGGCGTTAGTTCTTAATTGCCAAAATGCTTCTTGTCTTTCCAACTGTAAGGTCCAAGGACCAACCCTTGGGTCATCCCAAGCACATCTATAACAATAAATCTAAAACTATGTTCTTAAAATTCCTTACAGCATTTAACTAATGCATTGGTGTCTTTCCCCAATCTTATTTCTCTAAGGTGTTCATAAATCCTACACCTTAACTTTCTTTTGATTTTCCCAGTATAAAATACGGGACAAACCATACATAGGGCACGATATATGGCTCTTTCAGTTATACATGAACACTTCCTTCTCAATTTTATAGTGACACCATTAATCACACAAGATGGACCTTTGAGGATACATTTACAAACCGGACAGTTCCCACATTTCCTCATATGTCCTATCATAGGTCCCTTCTTCTAGGATTCAAAAACATTTTTAAGGGTTCAACCCTTTCTGTATATGACATTGGGTTTATCCCCCACCCATTATACAAGATGCAATGATCACCCAGTTTTTATACAGAATGCCTACAATGTCTTTACTGGACCTATTATAGGACGTAACAAATGCTGACTTAGAAAATGTTACTCCTACGGCCCTTTTATCAATGCACAGATCACTCAAACCTGTGTTCATGTGGTCTATACTGAGGTCATTATCTTCAGTGGTTAATAGGGGTTCACTGGAATCCTGGTTCAGAATGGCCTTAAAATGACCTCTTTCATGTTTATTCAGAACCTCAATGAATGCCTAATTTACAAGACAAAATGGGTAACCCCACTTCAAAAACATCTCTTTCAGTAATTCTCATTCACTCATGAATGCTTCAAAAGTGGTGACCATATGGGCAGCCTTTACAAGCTGGCACTTATATTTGTGAATAAAGAAGCGTTTTTAACCTTAATTTGTGTTCTGCATTCCTGGACGTGCTGCTACTCACTTTTGTGAATATTTGGATTCACTCCAATTTGGTCTCATGTGCATCATGATCCATGGAGGGGGATCTATAACTAGCTATAACTTGAATGAGAATCTTACTCGCAGTATCTGAACTTGGAGTAACTCTATGGAGTTGTGTAGTCTAACTAGTCAGAAGGTGAATTTATCTTTAATATAAATAGAAATACTGCCTCCTTTGGTTCTCACACATTCATTTTTTGCTCTGAAGGTGGGGAAGGCATTGTATCAAGGCTGGGGTACTCTTTGAGGTCTTGAACCAGGCTTCTGTGACTGCACAGACATCTACAACCTTCAGTGATAGAAGTGCTTCCAGGGTGTGCAGTTTTTGGATTAAGTTCCTAGAGTTTAGCAGCATAACCTTTATTTTGTTATGGCAGGCAATTTTCACCTTGGCAATTTTGTTTTTGAGACCTTGCCTAAAAAAGGCATTATGGGGGAGGCAAGAGCCATTGTAGGCAGCCAAAAGCCTAGTGGTGCTAGGTGCAAACCATCTCTGGCAAAGCAGCAAGTTCTTTCAACCACATCATCCCAGGCTGACAGAAACTGGATCCCCTTTAAATGATAACAAAAACTAAGCCAGTTATTGAAATCACTCATTTTTTGTTTATAATATGGCATTATTCTAGGTGAGGGTAATATGCTGCACAAAGGTAGGGACGTACCTGCCTGAAACACATACACAGAGAGCTCTGTAATGAATTTCTTCATATAGTCCAGTGAGGTACATCTTAGGTCGTCCACTCCAACATCAGCTGTGACAGAGTCATAATGGTACTTGTTGCCAAGAGACTTGAGTGCATACATGATCTGATTAATACTGGCACTGGACAGACAGCTGACCATAACATTCTCCTTATCCGAAGTGAGACATTTGTGTGTCTCACTATGGAGTCTCCAATGACAAGAAAATGTGTTTTTTGAATATTATGGCTTAAGGGGTTGGCAAGCGAGACACTGGTGTTGCTATGTGTTTTAGGTGCTGTGGGAATTGTGTTAGTTGTAGCAGTTTTTTATTTTGGAGGTCTCTGGTGTTTCGGTATATTTTTTTGAGAGAACTTCTGCAAATGTTGATTTATGTGTTGGATGTGTACTATGTGTATGAATAGTGGTACTATGTGCATGAGTAGTGGTGGGTGAATTGAAGACCTCTTCAGTGTTATTGTTTTGAGGGTGAGCAACAAGGATTCAAGATTCTTGGTGTAGATATGTGATGCCCCTGCACTGGCCCAATAATCAATGAGCCTCAGTCCTCACGACTGGCAACAGCTAGGGGATGTACACACTGGGATAGTAGTGTATGTTGTTAACCTTTATACAAATTGACAGCAGGAATTTGGTTTGGAAGCTATATTACACTTTTTTAAGGATTACCCTAGTACACATTATATCATGGAATTAGTAAAATTCTGTTTAGAACATATTTTTGAATTTAATGGAAGGCTGCATAGACAGTGACAGGGAACCGCGATGGGGGCAGCATTTGCCCCCATGTATGCGAATATTTTTATGTGGTTATATGAATAACTATATGTATACATTAATAATTTTTTTAAGAAGTGTGTAGTGCAATATTTTAGATATATAGATGATTTGTTGTTTGTATGTAAGGCGAAAAGACAACAGGTAGAACAATTCTTTTCTGACTTGCATCAAAATAGGTTTAATATTAAATTTGATGGTCTCCAGGTAGGAGAAGAAGTTCACAACCTGGATATAATTTTGAGAGGAAAAGCTAGAGGAAATACAAACTAGGATATATAGAAAATTTCAGAATGAAAATGATATACTTCATGGGGAAAGCTGTCACCCCCCCCCTCATATGCTTAAGGCTATTCCATATCGAGAATTCAGTCAGATAAAAAGGCTTTGTAACAACAGAGAAGTAGCAGAACAAGAAATTAATCAATCTAAGAAAACTTTTTTACAGAGAGGGTATAAAGAAAAATGGATAGAAGAAGCATTGACAAAGGTAGCAAAACCTGTTACTAAGAAGGGTATAATAGCCAATAACAGTAGACAAATGAAAAACTTAATAGAAGAATTGTAAAGTAAATTTTTTGTTGCCAGGTATACTCTTTTTTCAGATAAACGCATAAGTATAGTTAGATATTTTGGGATATGATAGTCAAATGTACACATATATAATATTAGTCAGCTACAAGGTGCCTAAAGGTAGAAGTATACAGGATTTCTTAGTGCATGGACAATGTCAGCTTCCAAACATGTTTATGTACTCGGAAATACAATAAAAAGGCACTATACCTTGTGGCAATTGTAAATGTGCACATGTAATAAACAGTTTTAAATATATTAATGGAAGAAAGTTTCAGGTCAATGGAATTTATGGATGCCATAGTGAAAGAGTAATATATGCTATATGTTGCCCTTGTAAGAAATTTTACATTGGTGAAACTAAGAGAAGTTTTATAGTAAGAATAAGGGAGCATGTAAGAGATGCTGTTGAAGAGATACTAATCCAGTAGCAGTACATTTTAAAGAAGTACATAATAGTTGTCCTAAGGATCTAAAAGCCACAGTTTTAGAACAAGTTATGAGTGATAATGTTTGTGTTAACAATGTTAAACTTAGATTGTGGAAAAAGGAATCAATTTTTATTTTAAAGTATGGGACTTTATATCCTGGGTGAATGAATAAGGAATGTAATTGGTAAATGTATGTTATAGAAGTTCCCCATTTTTTAATTGGTAAATTGTATAATTGATTGATCAGCGAATGTATAAAAGGAGTGTAACACATGTAAAATGGTATACTCTGTAAAGGCATTCCTGCCGAGGTGCAGACAGTGTTGCTTGTATTTGTACATCGTTTTATTCAAAAGAATTGTTTTCATCAGATTCCACTGGCTTTTTCATGGTATCTCTATAATCTTTACTATATTCCTATCTATATCTAAAAGAGATACTATGCCCTAAATCTTACAGGAAGGCAAGTGCAGATGGTGACAATGATGAGTGGATGTTTCCAGGTCAAAGACAAAATACAGAATGCACAGTTTCTCTCTGAGAGAGTTCTTTAATTAATATCACATATTACTGCTGGGTTAGCTTGGATGACATCACTTTTTGTCACCTGACTTCATTTCCCAAGCTAAAACAGAAACTAACAGAATTTAACATCTCTGTGTTAGAAATGGATATCTCTCAGATGTTTGCAGATCCTGGAAGTCATAAAACAATAAAACACTTTTCATTTTAAACCTAGTAATTCCTTCTCTTTCAAGACAATACAAAAACTTCCAGCTCTAGACATTGTGTCAACTACACTGAAACTGAGAGAGAACGTTTATAGCACAATTGTAAAGAAACAATTTCAACTTATTTTCTTGCAGTTTTGTAAGTTAACTCCGTATGTTCTAGTTTCTACTGTTAAAACATACATTTGCACAGGTATATAGTATATATGCATTTCTGTTCTAAGTCAGTAGGGCATGCTGTGGTTACATTTTAGCTCAGTATATAACCTACAGATCTCTATAAATCATATCAATATTCACAAATGACATAGAATTATTTATAAAATTCCAAATAGCTGGGCTGGCAATATTTCCCTATATCACAAGATATATCTCTTGCACTCTGTAGTAGAGTGAGTTATTAGTAGAGGGCTCTTGGTTTACATGAGGCAGTTGCTACACTGCCTCAGGAGACCCAAGTCCACAAGGCTGGCAGGAGAAACAAGGGTAGTCCTACTATCCATAATGCTAGGTTTGAAGACCTGTTATCCCAATGGGGGTGCTTTCAGGGCTGATCTAGGAGTTGATCTGTAGATGGGTATTTCTGATGGGTTTTTTTGGCTGGTGGTTTAATAGGACACAGCTCACTAGCAATACTTCTTAGACCGGAGATGTACTAAAGATGATGACTACACTAATGTACTACAGCTGTATCAAAGGGAGAAATTGTTGAAATTATCTGTTCAGCTATGGCACACAATTATGCTGCAGTGTGAGGAAACAAGCAGAAACTGGCTCAAATGCAGCACTTAAATACCAGAAGTTAAAAGTTTAAAAAACTTTTAAAAAAGTCAAAAGAACCACTGAGGGTGCTTTCTCTCAGCCCTAGACCAATCATCAGATAGGTTACATGCAGTACACTTCTGCATAAGGGCCTCTTTCAATCAGAAATGGCTTAGAAAATGTGGTCAGAATACAAATGCCACTACAAACAGATTCAGATGCGGCAAACCTATATCTGGGTTATACTACACCTACTAGTTACACTAGTTTTCGTGGGAAACACTAAAAAATGTTCTAAACCACAGAAAAACAGCAGTGAGACTAAAAAATATTTAAACATCAGAAAAACAGCAAGTAGATAGTAAAGAATGCTTTAAACAGCAAACAAATCAGTTATTTAAAAAATTGCTTGGTGAGAAAACAGAACAAACAGAACAGATGCATCGCAACCATTGAAAAGTAGCAACAATTACTTTGCAAACAGTGAAAATAGCAAAACAAAGTTTTGCAACAGTGAAAACAGCAGCAAAATACGATTTAACAGGGACAGTAAGGCCGACAAATGCAGTACAAACAGTGCAGTTTAGTTTACAGTATTAAAATACAGTATTAAATAAGGAGAACACAATAAACGTGCAGTAAATAGTATAATAAAAAAGACAGGCAGCTTATGTTTTTTGGGAAGCTCAGAAGCCTTTAGTTGTCTGGTATCTCAGCTCAGAGTTGTGGCTGGTAGCCCATCTCAGTTCACCTAAGTTCAAACAAGCAGAAACCTGCTCAAACACAGGGCTTAAAAAACAGAAGCTAAAAACTTGAAAAAAAATTAAAAAAAACTCAAAAGAACCAATGAGGGTGCTTACTCCAAACCCTAGACCAATCACCCTTCACCAGACAGGTTCCAATCAGCACACTTCTCTCACAGGGGTGCAGAAGGGCCCCTTCCAGTCAAAGATGACAGAAAATTTGCTCAGAATACAACAGCCACTATAAACAGACCCAGATGCAACATATTCACAGTGATTTGCTGGGAAACCATAGATTTTATGAGGAACAGACCAAAAATATGAGCCATAAATCTGGACATTCTGCAAAAATCTGGACAGTTGAGAAGTATGCTACCCTGTAATTTTTAAATGACTGTATAAGCATTTTGCACACTAGGGACAGAAGGAAACTGCATGTGAAGAATGATAGCATGTGAAAGGGTGTCTACCAATTTGAAAACCTGTGGCCATTGCTCAGTCATAAGGAAATACATGACTTGGGTGATGCCTCTTAACATCAGATGGGGAATGTGAAGGGAAAAGTGTAAAATTAGGGAAAATGTTAACGTTTGTATTTTAAATATATTTTCATTTCAGGATAGATTTCTGATTCTGTTTTTGGTTTGCTTCTGATGATTTATTTCCTGCCAACATGAAAGTGCCAACATGGCAAGTATAGAAAGTTACTTTTTGGAATTCAAAACTTGCACGTAATATGGAAACTCTCTTACATAGAGGGAATTAGGAGATCTTAGCAAAATTAATGTTGTAGTGTTCTTTCCAATTGATCAATTGCTATATTTTAGCTGTTACAATAATGTTTTGCATTTGATCAGAAATGGTATAAATGATTCAAGCTTTTCATTGTTCAAGGAGACAGGACCTTGAATTCCAAGTCTTCCAGGTACATGCGCTCTTTGCATTAAATTGGATTACTATTTTCTGCTGAATTGTGTTGTGTGAAAGTTATTTTGTGCCTTAGCACTAAACAAATTCTAAGACATTTATAAAGCTCATTGTACTAGGAATATTGGTAAATACTTTAATAGTATTTAGGGGGAAAAGCTGAAGTATTTAGCAGAAAATTGTGAATTACTAATAGATCACAGCATATTTTAATGCAGTTGACATAAGGTGTGATTCAAGGTTACATACCATGATCACAAAAGACTGGGACCTTAAAGAATCACCCTTTCCTTCCCTAACTACATGCCTGGTCATTGTGGTGGTGAGGAAGGCCCCTAACCATCTGTTACCTAATTTTATCAACTGCGAAAAAGAATAGTCACAGAAGAAAAATTTCATTCTTTTGCATTTCATTTTTTCAGTACAAGCCAGGACACATTTTAGAAATCCATTCCAGAGGTTTCTTGTAGCTTTTAATAATTTTTGTCATACTATAAGGGCACTATGGAAAACTAACTTATTTTTAATCTACTAATTCTAGTACTTGCTTGTGCAAGTGAAGCTGGAATTCCTCTAGGTTTTCCACAAAGGCTAGTATATGCATTGCACTGGGCGGACTCTGTATAAATGTCTCACACACACACACACACACACACACACACACACACACACACACACACACACACACACACACACACACACACACACACACACACACACACACAGAATTTTGGCCAGTTCTTAAAGAGCTGAGGTACATTTCAGTATGACAGAACAGTAAACTATACACAAGGAACATACACTATAGAAAAACTATGTTGATATGTATCTAAAGGTCAAGAAACTCATTTTGGTTAGAAACAGACCAGTGTGCCACACTGGGGAAAATGATTATTGCCAACAAGGGCATAACCATCAGTGTAGTTTAGCCAGCAATAAGGCATGGACAAGCACAAATATCACAAGGACTGCAGCATCAATAAAATAAGGACAAAGCAAGTAATAAGGTAATGCAGAGTAGTCCCAGACAGTAAAGACAAATGAAAATCACACAGCAGAAGAGGGTGAGTAAACACAGGAGTAACCTTAGAGCACACTGTCAAGTGGAAGGGTTATGTGATCATTCCTTTACCAGCACTGCCACTTTTTTGTGTTGATTTGTACACATTAGTGAGAGTAAGATGTTGCTCCAGTGGAGTTTATGTGGCACTCAGTATGCAGATGTATAAAACATGAAATAGATCTTAATACACTGATAAAACTGATAGTGTTACTAAGCAATGACAGAGTGCTACATTATAATGTAAAGTTTAAGTATACATAGATTAGTGCTAGTGAAATGTGCAGTCACACAGTGATAGCACAGTACAATTTCAATGCATTTATTGGTAATATTAACGAAGAAATAATTTTCAGAACTACCCGGAACAAGAATAATCTAAACCTAGCTAGCTACCAAACAGAGCTCAAAGCTTACAATTGGTCTCCCCTAAAATACCTATCTCTTGATGAGGCAGTCTCATACTTCAATAATAAATTCTTGCAAATTTTAGATCACCATGCCCCCTCACATACTATCAGCGCTAGAAACAAACCTGCTCCTTGGCTCATCAAAGAGACCAGGCAAAAAATGCTACAGAGAAATAAAATATGGTCCAAATGGAGAAATACTAAAAACCCAATTGATCACCAAAACTTTAGGCAGCTTAGAAATGCTACAAAGAAACTAATACTCCTAGACATAAACAAAAAAAACTACTACCTGAAATTCCAACAAGCACATCAAAATCCACAAAAATTCTGGTCAGGTATTCTAAAACACCTACTCCTTCTAATCTGACTCAGAGTTCTCCCAACCAAATTACTAACACTTTTAACAAATTATTTTCTGAAACAGTCAGTTCACTAGCTGCTAGTAACCTGGAACTTCATTCTCTAATCAATACACCCCCCACTTTAAAGCTGCAACCACTCTCAACATCTCTCATCCATACCCTAGTTCTGAAACTTAAACCTTGTACACCATCAGCTGACCACCTACCAGCTGAGTATCTGCAAATTGCAGCTGGAGTACTTGCCTACCCTGTTTCCATTTTAATAAATAGAACCATAACTGAAGGCATTATCCCATCTCTCTGGTAAGTCTCTCATATCATCCCTTTACATAAGGGGGGTAACTCAGACAAACTCTCAAACTTCCGTTCCATAGCCCTACTTTCTCCTTAGCAAAAATCATGGAAAGATGCATTCATCGGCAATTATTTGATCATCTTCTCCAAAATAACCTACTAGCTGACTGCCAGCCTGGTTTTAGAACATTTCATAGTACTACAATTGCACTCTTATCCTTCTCAGGTGGTATTAATAAAAATCATAATAATAACTTACTTTAATCAGCTCTCTTCTTAGACCTCTCCAAAGCCTTTGACATGGTTAATCATCAACTCATGTTAAACATTCTCAAATCTCTTTCCTTAGACACTCAGGCAGCCCAGTGGTTTAATTCCTACCTAGAAAATAGACAGCAAGCAGTTCTTTGGTACAATCACTTGTCCTCTCAGCTACACATCACCATTGGAGTCCCACAAGGCTCTATTTTGGGACCCCTCCTCTTTTCTATTTTATCAATGATCTGAAAACTTCCCTTCCACAAACCACCTGCATTCAATATGCAGATGACTTGACACTTATCTGTGCTGTGGTTTCTTCTGCTGAGCTGCAGTCTAGTACACAAAAATTATTTGCATCAGCTGAAAACTGGTTCCATCAATACTGTCTCCTTCTTAACCCCCAAAAAACTAAATTATTACTGTTCACTCCTACACAGAAGTCCTCTCCTATCAACTTCACAATTGTATCAAACAATGGCACAATAATATCTCCTGATTCTACCACCAAACGTCTAGGTGTCACAATTGATCATAATCTTAACTTCGATTCACACATTAACTTAACCATTAAATCAGTAAATAGAAAACTTGGTTCTCTCTATAGGCTCAAACCATTCCTTATACCTTCAGCTAGGACTACAATAGCACTAACACACCTGATCTCTACCCTTCACTATTCCTCTCCTAGTTTTACCAATCTATCAAAATCCAATTTTAATAAACTGGCAACCTCATACAATAACATTGCTAGATTTGCCACAGGAGTTCCATTTTGTACCCACCGTTGCATAAATCTTAAACAACTAGGTTGGCTAGAATTACAAAACCAGCTGTTGCTTCAACAACTTACAATCACCCACAAGATCTTGTATCACCCCATGAATGCTCCCATACTCTGTAACCTTATTAGCCCTTATAAAAACCTCACAACCCTTCGCTCAGCTAACAAGCTACTACTTGCCTCCCTTAAATCTCACAATAAATCTGGTGACTGCCTGATACTAACACTGTTGGTTTTAACTGGAACAAGCTTTCAAGTGAACTTACATCACTGGTATCAACACCCCTTTTCAACAAGCAACTAAAAACCTTTCTTAATTCCCAATGGCTATGCCCATGTACTAATCCTGACTGACACTTTTTTGCCTCTTGCCTTACCACTGTTATAGGAGTATAACTTTTACTTTTATACATTTCTTCTCCTCTAGTTATACTTTTTAACTGATAAAGATAGCTTGTCTTAATAAAAACAAAACAAAAAAAAATGTGTAATCTGTGATTATCCTTTTACTTGGGTGCATATCAAATGAGTTAACAAATACTGTCCTTTGTGTATCTTAACTATGCGTGTCACTCTCACATATTGCAGCAAAATCTGATGTAAAGGGGTTCCCCAGATTTATTCAATTTGTTTGACTTGTTTTTATATGTATAAGCTTTGCATATTTGCTAAATTGTATAACTTGGTAGTGGAGCTTTTCTCCCTGGGCCTCTACTGAAAATGGACATGTATCCAGCTAGACTAGCCCCATCAACAAATGAAAAATAAATAAATAAAATAAATAAATAAGCTCTGATGAGTTGGTGCTCATTTCAGGTGAAGCTTCTACGACCTGTGCCCACTGAGTGCCAGAACAGGCTTTGTCTCCCCTAAAATCCTGTTTTGGATTAAAAAGATAATCAGAATGAATAGCTTAAACAATCAACAAATAAATCTGTTTTACACTATGAACCTGAAGTCAAACTTGCTGTTGTTTTTCATTTTGATAATGATTATGCAGGCCTGCTTTAAATTTGATAATAAAATGCCAAATACTATTTTTATGAATCAATTAAAATAGTGCTTGTTACTTCCTCATCATGATAAAATGAAAAACAAAATATTACAGCTCCATTCAGGAAAGTATGTTTCCTTTCAGCTGTGTGTCGTACCAAGTGGTATTGCACAAACAGCAGAAGAAAAGAAACGTTAGTGCACGGTTTTATATTAGTACAGTACCTCTTAGTATAGTTCCTCTGCATACTACTTTATGAAACATCCCATTGAGTTTCTCAGAATAATGCTTATTAGCATAACATTACACTAAGGGTCGGATTCCGAAACAAACACTCTTGAATGGTAAAGCTGCAGCAGAAAGAACCATTTAATACAATCTTGGAAATCAGTGATTCAGAGACACATTATCAGCAGTGAGGAAAGACATTATTATCAGCTAATCTGCCTTTCTCAGAATTGCTCAGTGATTACTGCGATACCCAAC
Organism: Protopterus annectens; assembly: GCF_019279795.1. Classification (NCBI taxonomy): domain Eukaryota; kingdom Metazoa; phylum Chordata; order Ceratodontiformes; family Protopteridae; genus Protopterus; species Protopterus annectens. The sequence continues at coordinate 1,791,697,440 of NC_056725.1, read as the reverse complement.
AATCACTTTGCTGTAGTAATAAGTACCAGCAGCCCACGCATTGCATTTGTACAGGTACTCCCTCATTCACTATCCCCCAACTTCCTAACCTCATAGCTCTCAACTGCCTTTGCTGTAAGAGAACAGCTATGAATTTGCCTCTTGTAATCATCATGCCACTGACATGGATGAATGCATTCAGTCAATGTGCCAGATATTAGAGTTCCAAATTCCTATTCATGCAGTTGAAGTTTTTTGCTACACAATCTGTTGTTCTGTTAACTTTGTTAATTATTAAGTGTCTAGCATTTTCCTTTCTGTAATAGACAGTGCTCATTACTCTATAGGGAACAAAGTGGTATGGACTCCTCCAACACACATGCGTGCTCACACACACACACACACACACACACACACACACACACACACACACACACACACACACACACACACACACACACACACACACACACACATACCTGCAGACATTATCACACATGCACACAAACAATAACTGTATATATAGCATAGCCCCCTTACCTGATCACACACATGCACACACTCACCCATTCACCCATACTTTGATGGACCTCCTGTATATCTGCAAAACAAACATCATCAGAATAATACATTCTAATGACTTAAATATTACCTATGATATGAATAGGACCTGCGAGATAGACAGGTATGTATCCCAGAGACTGCCACTTCTCTGAAAAGGGCTTCCTTTCCATGTGAAGCAGAGTTCCTCCCTAATCCATTGCAAGTGGTACTTGGACAACTGAATGGGGAACTAGAAATTTACCCCTGGTTTGGCAGCTATGTCCCTAATGGTTATAGGTAGCCTGTAACTGGTTCATCTCCCAAGCTTCTGCTCATAAATGTTTCATCTCCCCACCCACTGCTTATACTACTGAGGGTTCCAGAACCTGTCAGAGATTTAGGATGCATGGCTAGGCTTAAAAAGATCCCAGTGATCATTAGCTATATTATACACATATGAGCCCATGAAACTATGAGCAAAGCACACACACCTCTATGCTACCTATCCCTTAACTCATCCACACCTAATGCAACCACGAAGGCAGACAGACACACAGAAACACACACACACACACACACACACACACACACACACACACACACACACACACACACACACACACACACACACACACACACACCACACACCTGAGACCAATCATACCGCCGTTTACACTCGCACAGCACAACTACATATTTGCTGAATTTTGTTATTGTGATTGCTCATCAACTCTTCACTGCAATGGTTCCATAGATATCTCTCATAACAGAGCACAAGCAGTGAAATTGAAAAATGATATCTCCATCTTCTTCACTTAGTGTCCAACAAGAATCTATACCAGGCCACATACTTTTCAACATATTCATCAATGACCTCTACACCAGTATAAAAATGCTACTCTAATTCTGTGATCTAATGACACAACTTTAATCTTCTCTGCTAAATCTCTCTCCAAACTTTAAGACCTTCTAACTAATAACCCTTCTTATCAATTGAAACATGGCAAAATAATTATGAACTCTTTCTACACCCAAAAAAAAATATATACACTGCTCTTCTCTCCCAAACACATCTCTACCAAAACAACACTGTTCACTATTGTCTGTGTCAACAACATCATAATAAAACAAGTAAATCACAGAAAAAAATTGCTGGGTGTCATCACAGATGAACAGTTGAAATTTGTTCACCGTGTATAACATGTGGTTAAAAAAAACATGAAAAACTAAGTGTATTATACTGAATAAAAACCTACCTCACTGGCATAGTCAGAATATGTATACCCTCTACTTTGTTACTGCCATCTCTCCTCTATGCTGCCCCAATCTTTACTAACCTTCAAGTTTTACAACTGTCCAAACACGAACAATGTTATACTAAAATAACCACATTTGCAGTAAACTATAACAATAAAACACACCACTGCCTATCTTTCAGGGAATAATTAAACTGCTTAGATCACATCACCCAGCTCATTCTGTGGTAACTGCAATAACTATATAAGCCAGGAAAACTGCCCAGCCCTTAACAACTGAATACAACACAACTGCCCAAATAGAATTTTATGATCTAGAGAAAAAAAAAACACTACTCATTCTGATGTCCCACCACTGGACCAGTAATCAAGGAGCCTCTATACTCACAACTGGCATCAGTGAGGTATGTACACTGAGAGGATGACAAGTGCACATGCAGTATTTCCAGATGCAGCTCTCTGCAGTAAGTGCAATTTCTCTTAAGAGCATACAGAGACCACGGTCAGTCCGGGTCTGGTTTCTCCTTCTTTCTCCAGATCCCCAGTAAGACTCCCTACTGGCACAGCTATAGAGTTGAGATCTCAGCTGAGTCACCAAGCCAAGACCTAAGCACACTGTCTGTCCAACCAGTGTTTCATGTCCCTGCTGAAGTGGCTAACACACACACACACACACACACACACACACACACACACACACACACACACACACACACACACACACAAACACACATCTGGGGAAGGCTGGCACAGGTTTAATAGCTATGCTCCCTTCTGCCCAGACTATAGGGTAGTTTCCACTGCCACCAGTCCCCCCTTATCAGCTACTTTAAGACCCTTAACAAAGGATGTCCAATCTTACTGTGTAATGTTACTATTAATACAAAGGGTAGTTTGACTAAGAGCAAGGCTATTAGGAATGGCCCACAGTGTCACCAAATAAATATGCAAGTACTCTCAGAACTTAAATATCTCTAGACAGATCAGCCACAATGAAATGTTTAAATATATTTAATAATAAATAATAAAAGAACAAATATATATTTATAATGACATTAGAGTTCAAAATCACAGGAAATATTTAAAACAGCATTGCAAGACAGTCTCAAATAAATAAAAAAAATATCTAAGCTAAGCTTTGCCATATTCCTGACTAAATCTTAGAGAATTAGTAAACCCAAATTAACTTACAGAGCAAGGCAACTCTGTGGTGAATGGGTTTGCTTGTCAGGTTCAAGACAAACTAACAGAATGCTGTGTCTCTCTCAGAGACTTCTTAAATTAATCTCTCAAATATTACTGCTGGAATAGCTTGCAGAATGCCATAATTTCTTGTCATCAGACTCTAACCAGGTGAAACCCTCACTGCTGGAATCTGGGAGTATTTAGCATCTACCTGTGAAAATAGATAGACAAGGGCTTTTCCTCAGATCTTTGAAAGATGCTGGAAGTCATAAAACAATAAAACACTTAGAAGACAATACAGAAGGTTCCCTAGTTTTAGACATTGTGTCTCCTTGCTTCCATAAAGTAACTTAATTTCAAATATTTTTCTGAACTTTACTAGACTGAAGTTAACCTCCTGTGTTTCACTTTCCACTGTTAACATATATACATTTAAACAGTTACAATGTCCATTTCTGCTCTCTTCCAGCAGGACACAATGTGGATACATCTTTAAGCTCAGTATTTTACAAACCCTTTTCAACACACGTGTCCATACAAACAAGTTTGGTATAAACAGAATATATAGTTCTAATACAGTTGTAACACAAGCATCTTGCACAAATCATTTTGATATTCACCAATGACGTATAACTATTTACAAAATCCCAGATAGCTGTGCTGGCAGTACCTCCTTTCATGACAATCACCATAACCAAATCTTGTAATACTGCAGGTGGCTGTTTGTATCCAAATAATATAGCTAATCTATGGAGCCACATCCTACTACCCACTGAAATCTGTTCAGAAAGCAAACTCATTTAAAATACAGCTAAAACTTCATGTATCCGATCTGTGGATATGAAGCATATTATGATGTGAGGTGTGCTGGATAGTTGGAGTGGGTGAAAGTGTGCAATGAATTTGTGTGCGTGTGTATGTGTGTGTGTGTGCGTGTGTGTGTGTGTGTGTGTGTGTGTGTGTGTGTGTGTGTGTGTGTGTGTGTGTGTGTGTGTGTGTGTGTGTGTGTGTGTGTGTGTGTGCAAGTGCATGCCTATGTGTAGTATAATGGTTGAAGACTGGACTATGTTGATTTTATTTTTTTTTAATGAGTTAATCATCTAATGATGTGATATAGGTATTTTACATGCAATCCCTTTTTATATTCAGTGATGCAAAATCAAGTAGTAGTTCCTGCAGTCATTTTAAAATACTGAATTGTCAGTTTTCCTTGCATTACTGTCAAAGGAAAAAACTTTAAAGACCAATTCACGCAAGGTTCAGATATGGCATTTAATTACTTGCTGCAAGGAGACAAAAACATGCAAATACAGGATTTTGCCTAACTACTAACAGGAAGTATGCTCTTCTTATACTATTCTACAAAATGTTGCTTTCTATAGTTGACGTAATTAAACACAACTTTCTATATTGTTCTACAGCAGATGTTACTCAGATTTTTTGCTGACATGACTGGATTTATGAAAAACATTTGAGAAACACAACCTGACCTTGGGGGCTTTAGCCCATTACAAGCTTCTATTGTGTAGTTCTAATACATGTGTTACATTTCAAGGTACTTTTCTAGCTTAGACACAAGTAAACGCTGATTGCAGTTGATATTTTCAAGCAGTCTTTGTTCTTATTATCAATAGCTTCTGCAGCTGTGTATTTTCTCACCGCATAAGCGGAACTCTTTGTCTAAATTTCATAACATTAATAAAAGTGATACATCTATTTATTATTTTCCTGACACAAGCAGAAATTATCTGCTTCCCTGTAAATTTTCAGAGCATAAGCAAAGATTATAACTGCGCATATTTCATGACAATACAAGATTGGAAAGCTTCTGCAGTTTGTACAAATTTATGCAGTGTGAAATAGAATAAATGTGTTAACCCTTTTCAAACCTTAAATGCACTAAGCATATTACTAATACATACACTAATACATATTTGTCTAACATTTCCCCCTTTTAATACTTTTATTCTACTTTCAAAATAAGCATAAACAGTTTTTCCCCCTAACCTCTTCCTACTCAGGATTTGCAGTTTAGAGAGTCATTCAGTTTAAACTTATGTAAGCATTTTCAATTTTTTTAACAGTTTTTCAAACTCAGCACCTTGATAGAAGGTTTCTGAAACTGACATGTCTATAAGGTCTTTTATCAGTCTTTTCATGTAGGGGATGCCACAGCAAACACATACTCCCAGTAGGATTATTCCTACACAAATAGGAATCAGGATGTTCATCAGGATAGTACCCCACCCCCCAAACCATTTTTGGAAAAAAGTTTGTCAGTGGATTTGGTCCTGGTTTGGTCATGTCCGACACTTGCTGAATTACCTCAAGGTGATTGTCTATTTTGTGTTTATGGTCAGGAATATACGAACAGCACTCCTCCTGGATTAAAGTGCAAGTACCGCCTCTCGCCGCTAGGGTGAAGTCGAGAGCCATGTGGTTTTGAAGTACTACAGTTCTCATTTAGTTCATCAGTTACCAATTTTAGAGTGGAAAAAGTTGCATTGCTCATTACTTCCAGAAGTTTAGACAATTTTTCAGCTCCCAAATTGATTTTACTGCTCCATATGCTGGTAATATACTTGCACACAATATAGCACTGTCACTCAAGTCCATGTGTGTCAGTTTATTGCCTATAGAATGATGGTTTTTCCAGCGTGCATCGATTTGCCCCACGGGATTTACAGGTTTCTTGACGGGTTTCTTGACGACCTCTCGGACATTCTGAATTTTCCCTTGAGGTAAGACTGCCATGTGTCGTATGGCTGGAACCAGGTAGCCCAAAAAACAACTGCCAGACCAATTCTCAGGTAACCACTTGTATGCTTTCCTACCACATACAAAATAACAATACTCTACTTTAGTAGTAACTTTACTATGAATATACACTTGCCCTGCATGAAACATTTTTCTATCAATTATAGACAGTTGTTTATAAAGAACAGAATAATGTTTTACTTCATCAGTTGTTTTGTGCATCAATTCAAAAAATGAATCATAGTTTGTATTACAATAAGAACCTGCGTTAATACCTTTAGTGTAGCATCTATAAGGAACAGTCACTTTGCAATTGCTCCAACCCACCTGAACAGTATCATTTTTATAAAAACACACAGTCCCTTTTTGTGGAACAGACAAGTGCAATGCTATTTTATCTTGTGATGTAACAGTTGATGTATTATAAATCAAGTTTTCCCAGGTCTCGTTGACTCCTAGGGTGACTGAAGTCATTAATAACCCCCCATATGCTGTCGGCAAAGCTGTGCAAATCCAGCAATTTGAAACATTGAAAGTCTCAGCATACACATATTTGATGGCCTGGTAAGTATTGAAGTTTGGGTGCCAGTCTATGAGCAATGCTTCACGTTTATTCAGTTCAGTTTGTGTGGCTGGGAAAAGGAATGGCCACAACAAAAAGATTATTGTCACTAGTACAGTTAGCAGGATGATTATGCAATACTTTTGAGGAAATGGTTGTTCTGCATTCCTGTTTTTTCCAACTCTTCTGAGTAGTTTTAGTTGGATTTTTCGGGATTCTATCATTTTTGCTCTTGACATGTGACAAGATTTTTGTCCAGTTCAAAGTTCTTAACTAGTTTGCAGTGTGTCAGGTGGATCCACAAGGCTCGCTCTGTGATTTTGACTGCAGTAGGTGTCGACAGAAGCACTTGATATGGACCTTCCCACTTTGGTGACATCCAATTCTTCTTTTTGATAGCTTTCACCCAGATCCAATTCCCTGGGATAACTGCCACTTCCAATGTTTCGGTTTGTTATTTATCCGAAACAGAATTTGACTGCAACAGATGTTTAGAATTCAACACATTTTTGTACAGTCAGCTTCCTGGTCTGCAGGCATGAGAGGTTTCCACTGGGGTATATAATAAGCCCTTCCAAATAGTTTTTCAAAAGGAGTCAATCCTTTTGCAGTCAGAAAAGTTCTCATGCTCAACAGTGCCAGGTGCAGACAGTACACCCAATTCTTTTCTGTTTCTGCTATTAATTTCCTTAGTTTATTCTTTAAAATCCCATTATGCCTTTCAGCTAGCCCTGCAGATTGTGGATGGTATGCACAATGATTCTTTAAAGAAATACCAAAATGTTTACTTAACTGTTGTATGGTTTGGTTTACAAAGTGTGTACCGTTGTCACTGTAGATCCTTTCTGGAATGCCAAGTCTAGGGATGATTTCTTTAACAAGGACTTTCGCTACCGTAGTTGTGTCTGGATTTTTGGTCGGAAAGGCTTCCACCCATCTGGAAAACATATCTACAATGACAAGACAATACTTCTTATTTTCACATTTGTTCAATTCTAAGAAATCCATACAGATAGTATGAAAAGGATACGGTGGTGTAGGGAAACTCCCTTGCTTGGGCTTTAACGCCCCTTGTTCATGATGTTTGTTACAAATGTGGCACAACAAACAAAATTTTTTAGAATAGTTGGTGAATCCATATGTCATGAACACTCAGTTCACCAGCTGTACCATCCTCCCTGTTGAGACATGGCATTGCCCATGGCTCAACAAAGCTGCATATTTAAACAAATTAGATGGTGATATTGTTTTTTCTTCTTTAGAGATGTACAGCCCCTTTTTGAGAATTGCTCCTCGTTTTACCCATTTTTGTTTTTTAACTTGCGTCGTGAGTGTCTTCATTGTCTTTAACATTTCTAAGTCTAAAATTTTAGAGGGTTGTAGTTCCTTATTCAAAAGAAATACTTTTGAAGCTGCCTGCTTTGCAGCTGTATTAGCTCTCGCATTACCTTTTGAAAATTTATCCTGTTGCTTGGTATGAGCTGTGCATTTACAAATAGCTACTTTCTGAGGTAACTGAATATATTCTAAGAGATTTAGAATAAACTGTGCATGATTAATAGGTTTGCCAGTAGATGTATTATTCCTCGTTTTTTTCACTGTTGCACAAAAATATGTACAGTAGAAAAAGCGTACTGGCTGTCAGTAAAAATGTTCACACATTTACCCTTTGCTAAGGTACATGCCCTTGTCAAGGCAACCAAATTTGCTGCCTGTGCAGATAAGTTGTGTGGTAAAGGTTTCGCTTTTATAATCTCAGTATTAGAAACTACTGCATATTCTACTAGGTTCTGTCCTGCAGGACCCCTTTTGCATGAGCCATTCACGTAGTATGTCACCTGGCAGCAGTGTGGTGTGCCATCTGCAGGGGTTGGGAGCAAGGTAGAAGGGTTCAAAGTTGTGCATCGTTTAATTGTTATGTGAGGTTGGCTTAACAATATAGTCATGCAGGAAAGATGCCTAGCAGGGGAAAGATATGCTACCTTCTCTTGCAGTAAAATAATTGCGACTGCATGAGGCACTCTCAATTTGAGAAGGTGGAATAAAACTACTGAGGCCGAAGCCTGTACTGCCATTGCAGTTGCAACTACTGCTTGTGCACAGTGAGGTAAAGACTGTGCCACTGGGTTTAGTTGTGATGAATAATAAGCAATGGGGCATTGCTTGTTCCCATGCTGTTGTGTTAACACTGATGTCATATAACCTTGCTTACAATCTACAGTTTGGAAAATATGTTTATGATAGTTTGGTAATCCCAGAACTAATGAGGACGCTATTAATTGTTTCAGTTTGCAGAAAGCAGATTCTGCTTCTGGTGTCCATTGTAACAAGTCCTGTGCTGCCATAGGCATTTTATATGTCAGGTCAGTCAGTGGTGCAGATTCCAAGGCATAGTTTGGAATCCAGCTTCGGCAAAAATTAGTTGTACCCAGGAAGGACATTATTTCCTTCTTGGTAGTGGGTTTTGGTGCTTGCAAAATTGCTACTTTTTTGTCCTCATTTAATGTTTTACCCTCTTTGGATATTACATATCCTAGGTATTTGACTTTTTTTTTCCAAAGCTGCAGTTTATTTTTGTTTACCTTATGTCCTTTAGCGGCTAAAAATCGTAATAGTGCTATGGTATCTTCTTTGCAATCTTGCTGGGTAGGGGCCGCCAGCAGGATGTCATCAACATAAAGTAAAATTTGACTGCCTATTGGTGGGGTAAATCCCACCAAGTTGCTTGACATTTCTTGTGAGAATATTGTCGGACTTTTACAATATCCCTGTGGTAGTCGCGTATATGTATACCTTTTCCCTTGAAATGTGAATGCAAACCAATACTGGCTGTCAGGGTGTATTGGTATCGAAAAGAAAGCATTGCTGATGTCTACCACAGAAAAATATTTCTGTTGAGGTTTTAAATCATTTAACAGGGTGTGTGGGTCTGGCACCGTAGGTGCCCTTGGAATTACTGCGTTATTTACAGCTTGTAAATCTTGGACCATACGCCATTCTCCATTTGCTTTCTTAACAGGAAATAAGGGTGTGTTACATGGTGAATCAGGAAATTCCACCAGTACCCCTTCCTTAAGTAAAGCTGCTATAATAGGTTTGATTCCTACCTTTGCATCTTTTCTTAAAGGATACTCTCTTTTCTGTGGTCTAAATACTGATTTTGGCGTGATAGTAACTGGTCCCGCTGTATGAATAAGTCCTACATTTGACTTTCCTGTTGATCAGAGAGTTTCTGGTATATTCTGTTAGGCATTTTTTTTCTCCTTTAATAGATGTGCTAATTAGCTCTTCTTGCTAGACTGCAAGTGTACGGCTGGGTGGGTCTGAGTTATCCAATTCAGCTTCTGTATCTGTATTCCCTGTTCTGACAGTTTTAATTCTGTCTGCCTTTCTCATCTCGTAACTTTTTCTTCCAAGTCTGCCCATTCTATGTTTCTGTCCTTGGTTAAGCTAACATGTGGTAATTGATTAGATTTATAAAGTGCAAAGAACTTTTGGGGCAATGAACAGCTGGCTACACTGTTCCCTTCCATGTCCCAGTACAGATTACGTAATATCAATCTGTTTGCATGATTTTTAAACAATTCTTGCTCATATTCTTTATTAGGTCCTGGTGTGTTACAGTAATACAGAGTACAGTGCAACAGGTGCTGTTTGTCAATGCCAATGGAGGGGAACTTACTGATGGCTATATTCATTAATTTTTTGTTCGCAGTCCCTGGACCAGACGTAACCAAGTCCTGACTGTACCAATAAAACACTTCACCCTCTGATTGCACTGCAAAGGTATCAATTTGTCACTGTGCTTTCATACCCTGCATGGTTGGAACTACTGCTATACCAAATAGCTGCATAAGGTTTTTGCCCAAGAGGTTTACTGGGCATTTTGCAGAAACAACAATTTTGCTTTTCTGGGTTAATCCTGAAACAGGATCAGTTATTGCCATACCACGGGAGAGAGGCTCCCGGTACAGCTGTCCATTAGCTGCTTTTACTAATATATAATCAGGTGACTCTGAATTTTCTGGCAGGTTGGAGGGATGTATTAGGGTTTATGATGCCCCTGAGTCACACAAGAATTTGACCTCCCTCCCTTCTACCAAGAGTGTAACTTTTGGTTTTGTGTTTGCTAACTAGAGCTCTAAGCTCAATAAAGCTAAATCCCATATTTTATTTTTTTCACTATCCGTAACTTTCTGCACCTTCTCTATTTCTTTTGTCACATTCTCTACTTTTTTATTAAATTTTCATTTGTCCTTTTTTTGTTATTCCCTTCCAGTGATTTCTGACTATCATATAGTCAGTCTTCACCCTCCTTATCTTCCGTGGTTGCCTTTTTGTTTTTTTTTGCAATCCCTTGCCAAGTGTCCCTTTTTACTGCATTTAAAGCATTCTCCCCTTTTCTTTCGCCCTTCAAAGTCTTCTGATCACTGATCAGATTGTTTGTTTTCCTGGGCATTTTTTTTGCCCTTTTTCCTGGACTGTATTACATAAACTTCTGTTTCATCTTCTACAGAAAATACTTGGGCTTTCTTTTTCTTTTTGCTATTAAAATGCCTTTTGGCATGCCTAGCATATTCAAGTAATGACTGTAACAGGCTTGTACAATGATTTACCATGTGTTTTGCAAAAAAAATTGCTTATGGGTGCAATACTGCCTTTCAAAAATGCATTCTTTAACTGCTGTTTATATGGGGAATCTTGTGTCTGATCTTCAGGAACCTGCATTTCACAGTGGTTATTAAAAATTCTAATAGTCTGGCATAATATCTGTCAACAGTTTTACCTTCTTGTTGGATGCATTGATTAATGCAAGTCCAGTCTGCCCTAGGCTTCCATTTCTCAGAGATGCGGTCTCTAAGACCTTTTACTCTGTTGTCTAGTTCTGCGCTGCTATGTGGGAGGGGTCTGTGTACAGCGTCATGGGGATTTCAGTTGCCACTAATCATGTGCTGATCTGGTCCCACAATTTGTCTAACTACTTTTTCTACCTCTTCTCTGTTTAAATTATAACTTATTTATTTATTTATTTTATTTATTGCAGTTGGTTTACCAGGATAGTCCATTGGGCCAGATGAACCCGTTTTCAATGGAGTCCTGGGGAGAAAAGCTCCAAAATACATTCAAAGTTACATAATAGGTACAACATATAGTAAAAAGAAGACAATATCAAATAGTACAGCAGGTATACAGTTAAATACATTGTACAGAAAAACATATTAACTATTCAGCACAGCAAAAATTTCCATTTATACAGAAAAGTTAGGAAAACATAGTTAGTAAAAGGAAGAGGAGATACAAAGACATAATATAGTGGGGGAGGAAGAAACATAAGGACTTGTTTAATAAATTCTATAGAATTTTCAGGTTATATTAAAGATGTGAGCAGAGCAAGGAGGGGTATGAGAAGGAGTAGAGTAGGTTATGTAGGGTGGGAGCATGAGCATTCCCACTGGGAAGCTAGATGTGTATAAAGAGATTTTTTGAAAGCAGAGTGACTAGAGGTGGTGCGGATGAGTGGAGGAAGGGAGTTCCAGAGGCGAGCTAGGTTGAAGGATAGAAGGTTTTGCCTGGGGGATGTATAGGTTTATGGACTTTGAGTAGGTTTTGATTGTTTGATCTTAATACTCTATTGGGTAGGTGCATTTTAAAGGCAGTAGAGAGGGAAGGACAGAGGGAGGGGTTGAGAATAAGCTTATGGGCTAGAGTTAGTTGAGTGTAAGTTAATTGATTGGGAAGTTCTAGCCATTTTAGTTTCTGGAGGGAAAGACAGTGGTGGGTGGAAGACTTGTGGCTGGTGGCGAATTTTGCAATTTTGTTGTAGGAAGTGGAAAGTTGTTTTTTGAGAGAGGACTGAAGATTAGTTAGGAGTGGGGCGCCATAGAGAAGGGAGGGGATAAGGAAGGAAGTTGCGAGAGTTATTTTAGTAGCAGAGGTAAGGTAGGCATTTTGTCTATAAAGCATGCCAAGTTTCTGATGGGTTTTTTTGATATTTTTTTGTAAGTGAGAGGTAAATTTAAGTTGGTTGTCAATTTGTACCCCAAGTAGCTTGGTCTCTGAAACCATTTCTAGGGGTGAGTTATTTTGGCTACTGATAGAAAATGTATTCATATTGAGAGAAGTAGTTTTAGAAGGAGTAAATATCATAAGCTTGGTCTTGGAGGCGTTGAGAGCTAGGTGATTATTTAACATCCATTGCTCTGTTGTAGAGAAAGCATCTTGAGTTAGTTTTTGAAGTGTGGTGATAGAGGTGGATGAGCAGATGATAGTTGAATCGTCTGCATATTGGATGATGTTAGAGAATGGGATTGATTTGTGGAAGTCATTTATAAATATGTTGAAGAGAATGGGACCTAGAATGGAGCCTTGTGGAACACCTGTGGGGATACTAAGGCATGAGGAGGTAGCTTTTTTCCATTTTACTGCTTGAGTTCGGTTGGATAGGTAACTAGAGAACCATTGTAGGGAGGAGGAAGAAATGTTAAGTTCTGAGAGTTTAGTTAAGAGCAGGCTGTGTGAGATGGTGTCAAAGGCTTTGGAAAGGTCGAGAAGTAAGGTAGAAACATACAGGCCAGAGTCACGAGCTCTATTTACTGTTTCAAGGAAGGAGAGGAGGGCAGTCATAGTGCTGTGATTAGGTCTGAAGCCATGCTGTCTGGGAGTTATAAGATGATTTTCTAGGAGATGAGGGAGAAGTTGAAGATGGACACATTTTTCTAGGATTTTAGAAATGGGGGACAGAATGGCTATAGGACGGAAGTTAGTGATGTTGTTGTTGTTGCCCCCTTTGTGGCGGGGAATAATATATGCCTGTTTCCAAATTTGGGGAACTGTGCATTCTTTGAGGGAGCGGTTAATTAAGATGCTAATGGGATATGCAAGTGTTTCAGCAGCTATGCTAAGAAAGTAGGAAGGGATATTATCAGGGGCGTTGGTACATGGTTTCAATTTCAGAAGGAGTTTCTTTATAGTAGATGTAGGCATGGGATTAAATGAGAGGATAGTGGAGTTGGAAGAGTTGGAAGGTGGAGGTGCTTGGGGTAAAGGTTGGGTAGTAGAAGAGGTAGAAGGGCTAGAGGATGGGAAGGAGGAAGAAGAAGTGGGGAAAGATAGAGTGTGAGGGGGGGGTGAGGGGGTGTTAGAGAATATGGTGGGGTTGGAGAATGAAGAGGTCAATTTGGAAATAGAGTCAATAAAAAATGAGTTAAATTGGGTGGCCAGATCAAGTTCAGAGGCATTTGAGTCAGGGGTGGGAGTAGCTGGAGTACTAGGATGAAGGAGACTAGAGATCCCTTTCCAGAATTTCTGAGGGTTGTTTATGTTATGGCTTTGGAGTGTAGAGAAATAGTTTTGTCGATCAGAAGTGATGAGTTTCTTTACTTTGTTTCGAAGCATTTTATATTCGTTAAGGAGCAGATCTGTCTTAAGTTTCTGGTAGCGTGCCCAGACTTTATCTCTATGTCTCATCATAGCAAGAGTATGTTTAGAGAGCCAGGGGGCTGATTTTGTTTTTACTCTCTTTGTCCTTAAGGGAGCTTGTGAGTCAAGTAGTTTTAAGAATGTTGTATTGAAGTGTGACACTGCCATGTCTAGTGGTAGTGTTTTTAGACAGTTCCAATTAATTGCTTGTAAAGAATTTACAAAGGTAGTTGGATTGAACTTTTCTGGTCACGGATAGTAATGTAGTTGTGGGTTTGTTGAAGGACAGTGGGAAGTCGGTTAGTGAATATGGGTGAATGATCACTAAGGAGTCTGGAAGGGTGCCACTGTTTGAGAAATAGTGAGGATGGGAGACAAGAATCCAATCCAGTATACTTCCACTGGAGAGGTTTTTGCAGGGCGAGTTACTGAGTTGATTAGTTGAGAGAAATTGTAAAGGTCAATATTTAACGAGTTCGTTGGACATTGAATACAGGCCCAGTCGATGTTTACATCTCCTAGGATTATGGTTTCGTTGCTAATGTTACTAGAAATCCAAGAAAGGATAAGTTCGAGAGTGGGGATATTATCCTGGGGGTATATAAAGGGAAGCTAGACATATGTGTTTGTGATTGTTGATTTGTAGTAGAGTAAGGAGAAGTTCAGCATTGTTAAAGTGCGGAGTAGGTTTATTGTAGGCAGTAACTGCTAGGGAGGATGAATATATGAGGGCAACCCTCCACCTTTTGAGAGACCTGTCTTTCCTAATGATGGAGTAGTTTGGGGAATGATCTCAGAGTCATTTATATGTGGTTTTAACCAGGTTTCAGAAATAGACAGGATGTCAGGTTTATTGTGTATGAGCCAAGCATGGAGGTTTGGGACTTTATTTACTATACTTTGGGAGTTTAGGGAAGTAAAAATAATGATTTATTTGTGGCTGTTATAGGAGGGGCCTGGGTTAGGTGGATATCACCAGAAATGAGAGTGCTAATAAGATGTAGTATGGAACAGTTTATGTGGGCAGATAGCAAGGTAAAGAGATTGGGTTCTGTTGTAAATTGGAGGGATTTGCTAGTAGTTATAAAAATGGGGAATGTATGGTAGGAGAAAAGATTGTATTGGAACAGAAGGAGAGTGTTAGAGGGATACAAAAAGGAGGAAATAATAGAGTATGAATGTGAGAGAGGTGAGTTCTGATAATTAGTTATGTGAAAGTGTTGGGAGTGTAGGGGAAAAGTGGGTTGGGAGAGATGGTGGCAATAGAATGAAGAGAGGAGAAATAAAAGAAAAAGGGGGATGAGACAGAGTTTTGAAAGCATGCTGGGAAAAAGATGACAGAATAATACTAGTGAATAGAGTTATATGGTGTATAGAGGACACTAAGTATAGAGCAGCAGGTAGATTTCCTATATGGGAGGGGTGGTGTGGGTGTGGGAAGGAGTGGTATTAGGTCAGGAAAGATGATGATAGGGGTTTGTATGAGGGCTGGTTTTGGCGGGAAAACAAAGGAAGGTGTGCCTAGATGTATGTTAGTGATTGGAGTAGAGTAGCAGTGGGTGTGGTGTATGGAGGGATAAAGGTAGAGGTGCTGGGGGCGGGTGGGAATTGGAGGCAGGGTAGGGGAGCGGAGTGAGCCCGAAGGGCGAACGGAGCGGGTTGAGCCCAGTGGAGCAGAAGAGGAGCGAAAAACTATCAGTAGAGCACTGTTCAAGAAGGGTAAGTAGTAGAGGGGTAAGTGGAGAGGGCCTAGATAAGGTAGGGAAAGTGGACTAAAAGTATCTGGAGAAGAGTGAGGGACTGAGATGTGAGAAGTATGAGTCTGAAGGAGAGAATGTCAAGATCAGTATAAGTCTATTATCAAGGGATATCCTCTAGTGGATAGAAGCTATTTACTCACTAGGGAATAAAATAAAATAGGGCTAGGAAGATGGGGGAGAAGGGAGCTACAGTACAGGGAAAAGAGTGCGGTATGGAGGACAAGGAGTAGAGCTGGGGGGGGGGGGTTGGCTGCTGGCACTCCAGACAGGGAGAATATGGCTTCAGCTAGTAGGATTACAGGAGTGTCAGGCTTAGCAAAACACATACTTTCTTGAGATCTTTTAGAGAGTCTCTCGGGAGCATTATCCTCAAGGTAGTTGAAGCAGCACAGGGTATTTGTTGCTATAGCACTAGGGAGTACAGCTTTGGTTGGGTCCAGTATCCACCCAGGCAAAAACACAGGGGGAGATTCAGGGCAAGAGAGCTGGAGGACAGGAGAGAAGGGAGAAGTCAGTTAGTGGCAGATAAAAATACACTTATCCATTACTACTGTTTAAATAAGGAGCTATGACTAGAGCAGATAAAAATACACTTATAACTACTACTGTTTAAATGAGGAGGTATACCTAGAGCATACAAGTTATTCACAGGAAACAACCTGAACATCTAATCATGCACATTGCAAACTAACCTCATTCCTTGTAAATCTTCTGAGAACTTTCTAAAATTAACTTTTGGATGGGGAATTTCCTCAGTGGCTTTCCGGATATCTTCCAGGGTCCAGGGTCTATACACTAGAATAGTTGGGTCTTGGCCTTCCTGTCCTGCCTGAGGATTAGGTACTTCTATAAGTGGGTATATTTTTTCTTCACTCATAGACCGTGAATTCTTAACCATTTGATATAACTCAATGCCTTCATTTGAGTTACCTGCCCGTGTTTGAGACCTGGTCTCGATGGGATCTCTAATAAAGGGTTTTGCTTTTGTAATGTTTTTATTTTTAGTGACAACAAGATATTATGGGGGTAGACTAACCTGTTCACTTGCTTCATTTTCTGGTAAGGGAGGCGGAGGGACCAATGCTATCACTAAGTTATTGTCCTCCTTATCTAAAAACATTGCTTTTGAATTATTATTTTTTTGTTCCCTACATTTTACCTTCTCAAGCCACCTGTGTGCCTGAGGAATTCCTAATTGGCGTTGCTTTTTTACCCGACCTTTGGAATCGGTTTTGAGCTGTTTGACAAGTTTGATAAGTGAGGATTTTTCTAATTTTCCATTGAATTCATACTTATTAACTCATTTTGAATAGTATTTAATATTGTCAGCATGCTGCGACTGCATGTATTTTGCGTCTATGGTTAACGGCGGATTTTGGGGTCTTTTTGTGCAATTATTACCCATTTTGTTCTACCCTTTTAATCGTTATGTAACCTCTCTTATTTTTAATGTGGTACCACGGATTTTGTTATAGTCTTTTCAGAATGACTACCTACCTACTCTGTTTTCCCCGATCTATGACAAGACAGTAATCTTTCCTGTCCCTGACTTGTAAAAATACAGTCTTGACAAAAACAATACAAATCTAGTCCCTGATCTAAAACAGAAAAAAGTAGATTCACCTTACCTGAGCCTTCGTGATTGATCACCTGGTTCATGAAAACCCATCCTTCAGTCACAGATCAGAAAGTGGCTGGCCTCTTTTGTACGACAATTCAGTCGGAGGGCTTTTCAAATAAGAAAAAACAATGTGGTTTCTTCCCTGTACAGTTTCAAGCCACCTGGCACATCTGATCCGAGGCGAAGTGAGAGTTTCCGGACCGAAGGACCAATCTGTCAAAGGAAAAAACTTCAAAGACCAATTCAAGCAAGGTTCAGATATGGCATTTAATTACTTGCTGCAAGGAGACAAAAACATGCAAATACAGGATTTTGCCTAACTACTAACAGGAAGTATGCTCTTCTTATACTGTTCTACAAAACGTTGCTTTCTATAGTTGATGTAATTAAACACAACTTTCTGTACTGTTCTACAGCAGATGTTACTCAGATTTTCTGCTGACATGACTGGATTTATGAAAAACATTTGAGAAAAACAACCTGACCTTGGGGGCTTTAGCCCGCTACAAGCTTCTATTGTGTAGTTCTAATACATGTGTTACATTTCAAGTTACATTTCTAGCTTAGACACAAGTAAACACTGATTGCAGTTCATATTTTCAAGCAGTCTTTGTTCTTATTATCAATAGCTTCTGCAGCTGT
The DNA here is from genome assembly GCF_019279795.1 of Protopterus annectens. Taxonomy (NCBI): domain Eukaryota; kingdom Metazoa; phylum Chordata; order Ceratodontiformes; family Protopteridae; genus Protopterus; species Protopterus annectens. Next base: position 1,791,679,716 of record NC_056725.1, on the reverse strand, counting down.
GTATTTTCTCACCGCATAAGCGGAACTCCTTGTCTAAATCTCATAACATTAATACAAGTGATACATCTATTTATTATTTTCCTGACGCAAGCAGAAATTACCTGCTTCCCTGTAAATTTTCAGAGCATAAGCAAAGATTATAACTTTGCATATTTCATGACAATACAAAATTGGAAAGCTTCTGCAGTTTGTACAAATTTATGTAGTGTAAAATAAAATAAATGTGTTAACCCTTTTTAAACCTTAAATGCACTAAGCATATTACTGATACATACACTAATACATATTTTTCTAACAATTACAAAATACAAAGCAAAGTGTTACAGCTCTTCTTGGAAAAGTACCACAGTGCTGAATGTTGATTGCCTGAATAATTAAAAAATACTGTATATTACTTCCTCTCAAAAAAAATGCAAAGCAAAATTTCACAACTCCAATTGGGACCAAAAGTCAAAATACTGGAAATAAACACAACGTTTAGAAAAATACAGAACTCTGATGAAAATCTGACTACATTAGAGTGTGTCAAAGTACAAAAATAGCCAGCAGAAAAGGTGGAATTCAAAAGATTTAATGTGAAAAACACATAGCTAGGCAGAGGGTAGTAAGCCCAACTACTTGACTCAAACTGGTTTCGGCTGTAATAGCCTTCTTCAGTGAGTTAACAAAAACAAATAGTAACCATTCATATAAGTATGTGTATATATATATATATATATATATATATATATATATATATATATACCACAAAGACAGTTCATTGCTGCATTAAAATTGGTCATTAAGCCCAGGTGAGAACAAAGCCCCTAATTTAATGATCCATTTCCGTTCCTTAAAGTTTAGTATATCATGCCAGCCTAATTTATCCCTACATTTACCTACAATGCAATCAATAACAGTAAAATAAAAAGATGCAGAGTTATGTTTACATACATATTTATACAGAGCATTATTAGGATGCTTATTGCTAATGTCACTAAGATGCTCCCCAATCCTGAGGCGAAAAGGCCTGGAAGTTTGTCCCACATAGAATGAGGAGCATGTACATGTGACTAAGTAGATGATCCACTCTGTACTACAGTTAGCACAGAAGTTGATGTTGAAAACTTCTGACGTATTACGACTACTAAATTCCCTTGTATGTTGAACTTTGTTGCAATAAGTACAGTGACCACATGGTATGCAACCCAACACTGGTCCACCTCTCAGTGTATGTTGAGTGGGGACAATGGAACTAGTACCCACCCTCTTATAATGGCTAAAAAGGATCCCAATGTCCATCTTCTTCTAAAAGAAAAAGAGCATCTGTCACCCAAAAAAGAGTGTAATCTCTCTTCAGCCATAAGAATGTTCCAGTGTCTATTAATGATATTCATAAACCCACGTGTATCACCAGATGAACCAGAGAATTAGATGAATCTTTTTGTTTGTCCTTGTATTGTAACAAGTCAGTTCTATTCTGATTGGAACCCAATGACAAGCAGTGCTGACAGTACCACAGGGGTAACCCCTCTCACGAAACCTGTCTATTAAATCATCTCTGTTGTTCTCAAATGTTTGTTGGCTAGAGCAGATCCTTTTGATTCTGAGGAATTGTGATTTGGGGATATTCTGGATGATATGTTGGGGTGAAAGTATGTAAGAGTGAGTTATATTCAGGGAATTTCCTGAAAACCCGAGTGGCTAGGGTATCATTAGGATTTCTGCTAACCTCAACATCAAGAAAAACAATCTTCGATTTATGGAAATTTAATTTGAACTTAATTCCCCATACATTGTCATTGAGATAGCCAAAAAATTCATGTAGATTGGCTTCATCCGACTTCCACACCACCCAACAATCATCCAGATATCACCTCCAGATATCTAATTCATCAATGTATAAATTATGACTAGAGTCATATAAGCCATGAAAAAGGTCCGCATAAATGGGTGCAAAAGAAGCACCCATTGCTGTGCCTTTGACCTGCCAAAAGCATTGGTCCCAGAAGTAGAATACGTTATTGGTAAGAACATATTCAGCCAGGCATACTAAAGAAGTATTAAAGCCTAAACAAAGTAAACTGGAACACAAGTGTAAAATCCAACTGTCCACAAAGCAATACATTTGAGGAAATCTGGCTCAGTTCATGATACAAAAGTGTTGGCTCAGCTCACGATACAAAAGAGTTGGCTCAGCTCACGATACAAAAGAGTTGGCTCAGCTCACGATACAAAAGAGTTAAAGCCTGGTTGGTATAAACCAGATCTTCCCAACCAAAACTCCAAAGCCTGCAAACCTGCCCAATGTGGAACGTTGGTGTAGAGAGAGGTTACATCCAAAGTACATAACAGCCAAATGGGGCTCCAATTGCATATCAGAAATAATATCCAATAATTGGGTAGTGTCCTGAATTCTGGCCCGTATCAAAGGTAGTAGTGGTTTCAGATAGTGTGTCAAATATTCGGAAAGAGGTTCACTAATAGACCCCTGCCCTGATACTATTGGTCTTCTAGGGGGACATCTAGCATCATTATGTATTTTGGGTAAAAGGTAAAGTATTGTTTGCAGGGAGATGAAACCAGCAACTGATGTCTAACTGACTGTGTAATGATGCCCTCTTCCTGAGCCTGTATCAGAAATGAATCAATTTTGGTCTTGAAATGACTAGTTGGGTCCAATAGCATAGACATATAATATTTATTGTCACCCAATTGTCTGGCTGCTTCTTCATTATAGTTGACAAAATCCTGAATCACTACCGCCCCACCTTTATCTGCTTGTACAATAATGATTTCTTTATTGTTCTTGAGATCCTCTATACATTGTACCTCCTCTTTGGAAAGGTTATTGTAGGATACCTGAAAATCCCTGAGGTTACAATATAGATCCTTCAGGACATTAGCTTGAAAAGTAGATACTAAGTGTGACATAGATGGAGTAAAAGTAGATCTTTTGAATATAAACTCTGGAACTTCCTGAATAGTGTAATTTTCAAAAAAACAATTTTAAATTGAGTAAACGGCAGAAATTGACCACATCCTGTGCTAAAGTGTATTCTGGAACAAAAAAAAGCCGGGGACAAAATTAAGCCTTTTATTAAGAACTTTAATTTGTAAATCAGAAAGATGTACAGATGAGATATTATGTACATTCATACAATTTGTTAGTGTTCTATCATCAGTTGTAACAGACCTTCCAAACCCTCCACAGGTTTGGCATTTTTTATGCTTCCTCCCCCCTCATCTGTACCTGAACCCAAAGGGTGTGACAAACTCCTTCTTTTGGGATCAGGTGAGGCATCTGTGTGGTTGCCCTCCCCTTCAGTACTGGAGGATGTCTCATCCCCGGATGTGTAGCTCAATGACTCAGAGCTATGTTTCAAAATGGATTTGGGTCTTTTTCTCTTGGGGGCCAAAAGTTTGTTGTTTGGAAGCCTAAAAGTGACATTCCTAGGCATATCAAATGGTTTGCCTCTTTCATAGTCCCCTATATCCCTTTGGAACGTTTTCAATTTTTTGTCCTTTAGAACCTGTTCTAACTTAAGTAGTTTTGTTGTTAACTGATTCACCCGAGAGGTAAAAGACCCACTAGATTCAAATTTGTTAACTTCCATACAAAGTGTTTCTACCTTCTGAATCCCTTGTTTAACAGCCCATTCATAAAAAACAGCTAGTGCATCCACAAAGCTCAAGGATGCTGATTGTTGAATCTGTGTCCACTCATCTGTTAATTGTTCATCAGTATTATGTACCAAAGGTTGTACCTTCACCCTCAAACTCTGTAATGTAATCGTTTTGAGTTGGTAAGCCTTGAACAGGTGTGAATGCCAAACATTGGTCCAAAGACCATTCATACTTTTACCTAACTTAAAGAACATAGATTCACATTGTTTATCTGGGTCTTGAGTCACCCCCGAAGAATGATTATCCGCATCTGGTAAACCTAAGCCAAAAATGGCCAAATCATTCATATCAGATGCTAAGCCTTTCACAAGTGGAGTCAAAGCCATATTGCAAAAAACGTATAAAAATAACCAAAAAAATGTTAATGAATTGTTCAATTTTGCAGACAGCAAGAATAAGACTAATATATATATATATATATATATATATATATATATATATATATATATATATATACCCTATACCTTTTGGAGAGATATGTATACATATAAAAAGAGCTAAGACATGAAAATGGGTTCAATATGTTTCCGTTGATTCAAACTTTAGATAAAATAAAGACAAGTAAATTGTTTGTATTGGTGAATATTACATACCAGAGTAGACCCAAAAATAAAGAGCCTGATCAATATAAGCCAACAAAGATACAATAGCCAGCCCCTGTGACCTAGCCTGAATAAAACAAAAAAATCACAATGCTGCGTATCCCCATAGGTGCAAAATTAAACCGCAACCAAACCCACCATATAGATGGATATTGAAATAACATAAAATAACAACCCCTGTTTGTATGGTGTCCAAGGGAGCAAAAAGTAGGGGGTACTAATACACAAATATCAATGATACAATTGCTAGCCCCTGTGGTCACATAGGAATAAGCCTCTTTATCAAAAAAACACAATGCTGCGTATCATCATAAACAAAAATAGATTAGCACCAGTTGGCCCAGTACAGATGGTTCAGAATATCCACTCAGTACCACAACCACATATAAATACCAAAAACATATTCATATCATAGACCCAATGATCGTGTCAATGTTAAATCGGCCCATTAACATGTATGTGACCCCAATTATATAGTCTATAAAAGTTGCTGTAGGCAAAATTGACAATCTTCATAAACATTTGCCAAATAAGGGAATGTAATTATTATGCTGTGTACTGCAACAAGACCGACACCAAAAGACCATATATCACCCTCCTGAAACCACCAAGTGGCTGTATATTGTGATACTGAAAAGATAAAGGAGACCTAGCCCTCAAGAGAAAAATGACCCAAAACAGTCCCTAATACAAGACCATTCAGAATGGAGCCTAGTGTAAAAGGCAATAGTGTTAAACAAAAAAATGACAGTAAATAACATCACATTGAATAATGGAAGGCAAAATATCTATAATTCAACCAACTAGATGCAGTTTGTAAATACAACAAGGTTAAATGTCCACGCAATACCCCTAAAGTCACCAATAGGCTAACATAATGCATGAACATTAAACTCTAAGCTAAGGTTTCAGCGAGAGGTAGAATGCATATGAATTGTTAAACAAACAACAATATTGATATATTACATAATGTATGAAACCATAATATATATCTATATTCATAATGGGAACTCCCTATTGACATATAGATATTCAAACAGAACAGTAAGTGCCAAAGCATACAAACTATCCCCTTTGTCCCAATAGAGCTGAGCCCTCAAATAGCCATTTAAACAGCAAACCATGATATATATATATATATATATATATATAAGAAAATCACTTAGTATATAAATGACCTGCATCATGTATAATAATACAAAAATGTATACCAAGAAGATGGCGTGCATCTATAGGTTAATTACTAATATGACATATAAAAATCACAGAAATGAGTTGCAACATAAAAAGAGGCCCATAAATCACAACAAAAAAGTAATTATGAGTCCCTCATAAAGAGGAAATCGTAACCGAAAACCTGGTGGACCTGGCAAGAGCATTAGAGTGTGCCATGGATTATATAGGAGTGGTTGCTTTTTTATTATTCACAAGCACTTTGTTTAGAACTCCAATTAGCAACCACTGCCTATGCATATCTCAGAACAGCACTTGTTATTGCAGAATACTACAATGTTATAAAGATGTGTGTCCCATATTTTTTTCTTTAGTACATTGTCAGATGGTAGGTACTTATGCGTTAGCTTAAATAGTTAACTGAAGTGGGTTTTTTTATTTATCTGTTATTGGATCCATCTTCTCTAGCTGATCCTTGCTATTTTTCATAGTGGGAGAGTTTGCATCTGGTGCTGTTTTAATATTGTTCCAGCCGCGGTGGTGCAGCGGTTAGTGGTGTCGCCTCACAGCAAGAGGTTCTCCAATTCGATTCTCGGCTGGAGCACCTTCTGTGTGGAGTCTGCATGTCCTCCCCACGGTCGAGTGACGTTAAAGACATGCAGGTAGGTGTGAGCATGAATGGGCGTGCCTTCTTTGAAGGTTGGGCATCAGGTTGGCAACTTGGCACTGCAAAAATCCATTGCCAATCATGAGCAGACCGGAGTTCCGCTGTGGCAACCCCTAACCGGGAAAAGCCGAAAGTCTTCTTTGATGCATGACTTGTTATTTCTTAAGCTGGTGGCATGCCTGGATGTAGTTTTTACTTGGTTTTAATTGTTAAGAAGAATACCTTTGACATTGAACAAGTGATTGTGTTGGTTAACTCACCCTTTGTCAAATCACAGAACATCACAAGAATTTTTAATGAAATTAACCTTAGCAAGTACTTTCAATCAATAAACTTCATAAGGAAGGTAGGACTTCCACCATTCAGGACCCATGTTAGCATTCACAAGGTTGTTTCATTGGGTTTATTTTCCAAATTAATTGCAATAATCTGTGATCTGACTATGTGTGTGGCCAATGAACAATGACATGCACACACATATGTGTCTCTGTATGGGTATGCACCCCAGAAATTATTTCTTTGCACAGCTATGTGTCACTTGCACCAAAGACTCATCACATTACTCAGCCTCAGGTGAAATGCATTAAACTTTTATGCCACAATAATAAAAAATAGCCAGAGATTCTCTCAGCTTAGTCTTTTAATTGTGATTTTAGTTTAGAGAAAATTTAAAACTCTGAGGAATAATTCTTAATAAAGAAAACTGTTGCTACTTACCTCTAGGAATGGGCAGATTATTTCAAATATATTTCCTTAGTTATTTTAGTTGCAACCACAAGAGACACAGGTATTAAAATAATTTGCCTGCAGAATAAATATCAGAATGTCATCCTAACTTGTATAGGGCTGTTGATGCAAAAACAACCATTTCCTTTGGTTTCTGCAGTAATTTTCAATACTCAGATTTTATAACAGTAAAACAAATGAAGATGAGCTTTATTAGTGTGACGTGATTTCAGCATCATAGCTCAACAGCTCACAGCACAATGATCTAGCTACCTTCCGGGGGCTGTAAAGTGACACAGTTTTAAAGTACTATTGTTCTTCATTATCAGACACTATTTAATTTCATGACTACTCATATGTAAAACACATAAGTAGGAACACCTATAAGATAAGTACTTTATAATCCTGCTTATCACCATAAGACCTAGTTTTCCAAGAAGGCTTGGTAAAGAAATCTGAGTAAGATTCACTTATTCTTCTACAATATATTTATTTGGAGATTTTTTAATGGTGGGAGAGAGCTTGACTATAATTTTTTAGATTATTTATGACAAATTAAAGCTGTTGCCTGTATAGAATTCACTTAACTATCCAACTTTATTTTTTATCATAGATCAGTAACAATCAAAAAACAAGGATGGTATTATAAATTTGATTGCTTTAATAACAAGGGGGTTGCAACCAAGAGCCCTTATATTAAACACATCCATGGACATTATAAACATATGCAGGTCAAAAATGCAAAATAACTGTGATATATTTAATTTGGGAATCACATCTGTATACTCCACTTTCTGTCTATTCACCTTCTGAGACATATGACTCTTTCCTAACTGATCATAAAAATGCTTAAACACTTGCCTGAAGGAAAATATTATTCTGAAGGTGATTTGAATGCAATCATTAATACAAGCTTAGACTGAGCAAAGCAATAAATAGCAATATATAAGTTTCTTTCACAGAAGTTATTTAAGTTTATGAAGACTTACTATAAAATAGATGGTTGCAAATGACTAAACATTAAATATAGGAAATTCATCCATACTGACCTTAGAAACAAATCATCTGCAAGTATAAACCATACAATAATAACTGACAAACATTCTGTATAGAATTACTAAACAGAAAGGTGGTCCAAGGTTATAGTCTGAACATGCCAAAGACCAAATCTATTTAAAATGAAAAACAGATTTACTTCACACATAAAATTAGATTGGTTCAAGAATAAATGATTATTTCAGGAACTGAGGATTAATTGATAAAGATCAAACTTAATTTCTTCTGGAAAAGGAAAGTTTCCCAGGCTACCTTACAGCAAAATAAACTGACAATGTTTAAAACTGTTAGACTGATAGAAATGAATAAATACAGTTCAAATGACATCAAAGAATAATTACAAACATTTAATTCTTTATTGAAAATCACTTTCCAAAAATATTGTTATAAATAGTTGCACAATAGAAATATATACTATGTTACTGGTTCAGAACATGAAAAAAGATCTAGTCTAACTGTATATCTTAGTATTTTAATGATTATACCCATGGTGAACTCCTTGTGGAGTAATTTAAGTAGACAATAATCAGGATTACACTAAGTATCTATAAATTTCAATTATTTTCACAGTTATTACACAAAAGTATATAATCAGTTTGAGTATAAATAATCAAATTAAAACTTTATTTTTATTTGTATTGTTTATTAACTGGTTAGGAGAGATCGTCTTTGAACCCTTATCAGATATGTCCTGGAAAACAGACACATATACGCGGCTAAGATGATGATCAATAATCAATAACAAAAAGTAAACCCATGATGACTGTTTTACAGAGAATATATTGCATACTCTACATTTAATAAGATGCTGCTTAATTAGGAGAGATAGTGGTATCCGTAGGGATGATAAGAGAATAGACGATTATTACACAGTATGCACAAAGGAGACACATAGGGTAATACATAGAGTAATTAGTAATAAAGACATATACAATGAAAGAACATCAAGCCAAGTAAACAGATTTGACAAGCCACAATTGTTGGTATAGACTTGTTACCATCTATCGAACATAGAAGACTGCTAACTAATAAAGAATAATAGCAGCTGAGACAATCCAATTTGCACAGTTTGAAACAAATACCACCTTTAGTTTGCAAATGTTAAAGTTTTACACTATTCTGTGCTGAATCTTATCCATATCAAAATCTGTCAGGAGTCAAAGTGATTTCAAAGGATCCATGGGGAAAAAGCAGACCAAGTCAACTTTGATTATCCAATTATGGCTAATAGGATAAATGAATGTTTTGAAATGGATCTTAATATCCCCTTTCCAGTATGGATTCATTTCTGGATACTATCTTGCCAATGTTAATCAAATGCTCTGAATACTTGTTGTAAATATGAACTGAAAGCTTTATACACTAGAAACCTGAATTTCTTGACTGTGCATAACCAGAATGCCTTTGATATGATTAACAGAAATGTTATTACTGAAACATTAGTAACCCATAGATTTTATAACTAAATAATGTTTACTTTGTAGGTCTGCTTGTTTATAAATGGAACACATTGTACTACAAAGTAAGGAAATGTTTTTTTAATTGCCCCTTCACTTTTTTTTCCAATAAAATTTTTTGTGCATCTCATTCAGAAATATAAATGTTCTGTATTAAGCCTAGTTGGCGATAAACAAGTTTTACTCTTATGATTGCCTGTTATTAACTGTTAGTTAAGTAAAATGCAAGTTCATCATTCTCATTGCTGCAGTAGCATATGGCTACATTGGTTATATCCTAACCAGAATACAATGGCAATGGCTATCCAGTCTTCAAAAGAGTCTGGCTTCCTTCCACACATGTACCCAGGCTGTTGTGTCTTAAGATCCAAAAGGAGAAAATAGTATCCCGGGTGCCATTTTATTTCAGCATTTTCTTGTCACCCTGGAGAGAGCGCCTCTGGGCTTCTCTGGATCGACAATTGGCTTCAATCTTCCATTTCTGGAAGATAAGTCACCTTTGGGAAGCTATTCCACACAGAAATTATATTTTTCTGTTTTTGACAGGAATTTGGATTGGGTCTCTTGAAGTATCCTGGCAATTCCCTGTGTTGACTTCTTATCTGATGAATTATTGTTAGCAGCTGGATCTAGGTCTGGGGCAACTTTTGTGAGATAAATGTGCTGCATTTATAACTTTTTATGAGTGAAATGAAGGAATTTTTTCCTTAAAGTATTTGTAAGGGTATTTCGATGCTGGTGTACACTTCAAGGCAACTTACCTTCATTTCTATGTAATTCAGTGACACTTTCTGTAAAAACGGACTTTTGAATTGTTGGGACTAGAGTGTACTGTTTTGTGCATTTACTTTAGTGATATTTGGGGGACTTTGCAGAGATATGTAAGTGTATGCATTGCTTGTAAACACTAAATTGACAACTTACCTTCCGACCAACTCTTTCAAGCAGTGCTTACTGACAAACAGCTTCTCCCTCAGCAGGAACTTGAATATCTTTACCTCACCTGCAGTTCCTTTTCCCCTCCCACTATACCTAAAAATAAAAAAAATAAAAAATAAAATAAAAGAATAGTTGCCTGCACCATAGGCTCAGTCTATACCAGAATCATTGGTGGGTGACTCATCAGTGGCCACAATTTGTCCTCAGACCACTCAATCATTTTTTCAGGACCCCCTGGAGTTGTCCTTTCTGCCACCATGGACCTGGGATTAGCCACATCCTCTGCGGTTGTTCCAGTGTCTATAAAGGCCATGACAGAAGCATCCTCTTTGGGTTTGGGAGTTTTTCCAGGAGGTTCTTTCTTGGCTGCTATGGGTAAAAGACCTCTTTTCCAGGTTGTAGTGTCATTCTACTGTCAGTCCCTTCCTAGGGATATCTCTAGAAAAAAGAAACAAAAACGTAGACGTATTTCATCTAAAGAAAGTGTGAAAATTATTTACCTTAGCTAAGAGTTTATTGCAGGATATGAATCCTGTGAAACATCAGGAAAATTCAAATATGATTCCTATTTCACAAATGCTATGGATGTTTTTTCAGAGAATTATGACAATGGCAAGGGCAGGTATTCTTCTGCACTTTCCTTTCAAATACCTGACTCAGATTCTGAGGAAAGTGTCTCATCAGTTTCTCCTACAGGGACGTTTTCATTTCCTGAGGCTTTACCCAGAATGAATAATGCAGTATTATTGTAGGAAAAAATAGATATCCCTCCCCTTCTTGAGGAGATACTATGATATGATACAAGTGGACATATCACATACTACACCTAATCCTGCTATTATGCCTGTATTGGAGGATGTTTTTGATTCTGCCTGCAATAATCCTGATAATAAGTCTTTAGTCCCTAAAAAGCCGGATAGACTTTATAAAGCTTCTTAGTTTACGATGTATTTTTTTCTCACCTGTTTTTTGACCCAGCAGCTATTTCTACTTTTTTTCTACAGCTGCTAACGAATTTCAGGTGAATGCTAATCATTTGTTTTCAGACAAGGATACTAAATCCTTTGACAGGTTTGGAAAGAGATTTTTTTCTTCTTTTACTCTACTTTTCAGAATCCTGAACTACCAGGCTCATATGTTGATGCACTTGTTAACTTATAAGGATAGATTCAGAATTTTTTTTGCCACGTTGCCGTCAGAAGGTAGGACCTTTCTGAATCCCCATTATTGCTGTTCTTTTTCTCATGTGTCTAAACATTTTTCAAAGAGCATATATGATTGTGCTGACAGTGCCCAGGGCTAGAGCTACTGCTACTACGATGAGATGTTTTGCCTTGGTATATAATCAGAGGTTTTCCAATAAATTAGATTCTTCTTTGGATAAGGAAGTTTTGTTTGGTCCTTCTGCTATAAAAATACTCAAACAGTTTGATGCAAATTTATGCGGGGAGTTACTAAGATTTTACAGTCCCCTTTTTCTAAATTTTCCAGAAACTTTGGTTATTTTTTTTTCAAAAATCAAAACAAGCAAACCAGCAAGTTTACACTAAACAGGTACCTAAAAAGAAATGCCAGGAGGGGTCCAACAAAAAGCAGGGATCCTTTCAGAAAAAGGGACAGGCCTCAACCTCAGAATGAATTTGCTAGCATTGTTTCTTCCTCATCCTTGCCATGCTACTTCCCTTCAAATCAGTTCTGGAAACTGGTTTTCAATCTTCCTCTTTGGCAACAGAGTGTTTCAAATAAATGGGTTCTGAGAGAGATTCAGGAAGGTTACAAATGGCACTGGATAGACATACCTCCTTTTTGGGAAATCTCCTTCATTTTACAAACAAGGCAGATTCCTTTCCTAATGTTCTTCATCATATTCTTCCTTTGGGGTCACAGAATCACTGTCTCACAACCAAAGGGTTAAGGATTCTATTCCAGCATGTTTCTGGTGCCAAAGTGGGATATATATTGGAGACCAGTACTTGACCTATCATTTCTCAACTTGTTTGTGAGCATTCAAGATGTTGACCTTATAGAATCTGTTACCTCTCATTCCTGGTTTCATGGTAACTTTAGCCTTAAAGATGCTTAACATCACATCTGTACTGCCACAGTGTTCAGATGTTTCCTCAGATTTTCTGTTTCTGGGTCACATTATTAATTCTCTGCATTCCCCCTTTTTTTTTTCTACTACTCCAAACATATTTGTAAAATGGCTAGCTCCAGTGATACCTCATTGCAAAATACAGGGCATTCACATATTTCCTTATTTAAACAACTTATATATCTTTGCAGAGTCCTTCCTGGTGTCCAGTCCATTTCTTGAATTACAAATCTCCTTCTCAACCTATGCTTTTAGATCAACAGACAAAAATCCTCCTTAATTCCTTTTCACAATATTATGTTTCTTGGCTATCTTATAGATTTTTCCTTGCAAAAGGCATTCCCAACACAGGAGAAAGTTCATTTGTATTTGAAAATCTTCTCAAGCTTCTCAAATCGGTCTCAGAATTCAGCTAGAGAATATATCAGAATTCTAGGATTTATATTACCCATAATTCCCGTGATTCCTTTTGCCAGGTTGCACAAGAGAAAATCCAATGTTTTTCAAAATTATGTGTACCTAACATTCTCACCATCTGGAATTTCAGATTCCAATGTTGGGTTTTATGAGGACAGAACTGCTGTAGTGGAGACAAGAGATTACTCTGAATCCAGGTTTCCCATTCATTCTATCAGATCTAGCCCCTTCTGTGACAGCAGACACTTCAGATTTTGCTTGAGGGAAGTTTCAGTAGCGGTAACTGTGCAGGGTCTTTCGAACAAAGCAGAAAATCCAAAGCACTTCAGTGTCAAAGAGATGTTAACAGTGACCCATACTATGTAATCTCATAATCATCTGTGTTCCCTGGGACCTCTGCAGTTGATTATAGACAACACCACAGTAATGTGGTATATAAGCAAAGTGGGGCACCAAATCTTACCATCTGTACAGACTCACTATGTTGGCTTGGGAGGTCACTCTGAAGCAGAGATTAACTCTCCAAGCTTCCTATAATTCCAGCAGAGAAAAATCTGGTGACAGACAAGCTTAGTGGGACCAGGGTAAACCCACTCAAATAGAAAGTGAATGAGGGGATCTTCCAGGCATTGATTCAGTTGTTGGGAACACCTCAGATCTGTTTTCCTTCTTTCAATACAAAGAATTAAAGAAATTCTGCACTAGGACTCCTTGCAGGATGGCCTGGAAAACAGATGGCTTTTCATTCCTATTAGTGGGAATGTTTCTTTATGCATTTCTACCCTTTCCACTGATATCCAGAGTAATTCTGAAGATTCAGAAGGACACTTCAAATATTATTATGGTGACTCCTTTCTTGCCTTGGCATCATTGCTTCTCCATTGTTATGGAACTGGCGAAGGGCTATTACCACAAGATTCCTCAGAGATTGGATCTACTCATACAAGACAGGGAGAGTTTGATACACCACAATCTCAATCAACTGCAGGTGACTACATATATGTTTGATTTTGATACCTTTTAGGCATCTCTTCATCAGGATGTACAGCAGGTACTAAAAAAGGCAAGAAGGTCTGCTATTAGGAAATCTTATATTAGCAAGTGGAAAATGATTTCTAGTTGGTGGACCAATAAGCCATTATGCATCACTGGTTCTTAAATAATTGTGTGAGCTACCATCCTCTAGCCTGTCTTATTCCTCTATCATCTTTTGGCTATTTCAGCATATCTGCCAATGGGTCCACCTTTTTTCCCTGTCTTTGACCATGCAATTCTTGAAGGGGGTTTTGCATGTAAGAGCACCTGGGGAACAGATGGCATCTACGTATAACCTTACGTTTGCACCGGGAAAGTTAACTTTGCTTCACTTTAAACCAACTTATCTGTCTGATTTATGGCTCATAACACTGAAGACGATGATACTTATTGCTCTGACTTCTGCAAGAAGAGTAACTGAGTTGCCAGCTCTGAAGATGGGTCAAGCCTTGTTTTTTTCATAGAGACAGAGTTACTTTAAGAACAAATCCTTAATATATGCCAAAAGTTGTTTCAGAGTTTAAATTGGATTGAACCATCACTCTCCATGTTTTGTATCCAGGACCAAAAAATCAGGGAAAAAGGATTCTCCATACTCTGGACATGCACATGAACTCAGCTATTATCTTGACAGAACAAAGTATATTAGGAAAGCTGAACAACTGTTTGTCTGCTATGACTAAGGCAAAGAAATAAAAACCCTTGACAAAACAGACTATCTTATGATAGTTCTCCCTTGCCATTGGTTTTTGTTATTCCCACCATGGCAAATCTATTCCAGGCTGAATCAAGGCACACTCTACTAGAGCCTTGTCTTTTTCAACTGAATATTGGAAAGTGAATAACTCTAGAAGCACTAGAGGCAGCTACTTTGTCCTCTGTACATACTTTGACAAACAATTCTAAACTGAAATCCTTCTACAGGTCCAAGATAGGCTTTGCTAGGACCAAACTATAGGGGCTCCTGGATCCTAATCCTTCCTTCTTCTAGGATGGATAAACTAAGATAATTTTCCCGAATAGCTATAGCCTACTATAGCAGTAAGAATGATGAACATAGTACACTTATGTAGGATGCACCTACCATAACTGTAGATGCTTGAATTCCTCATTGCAGTAGTAATGCCACCCTCCTTAATCCCCCTTTTCTGTATTTAGTTACTTTTTTTTAGAACTAGACGAAATGTGCCAGACTTCTCTTTTTTGAGGGGGGTGTGCAAAAAAGTCCTGAAAAAAATTGGCATCCAGACTGCTGTCTTCTCTTAATGGATCTCATGACATAGTAACCTGAGCACGTTTGGAAGGGATACAGAGGATTTTTTGAAGACTGGACAGCCATTATATCCTGGGCAGGATATAACTCAAACAGTTATAGGCTACTGCAGCAGTGAGGAATTTGAACATCTACTGTTATGATAAATGCAACTTGCGCAGCTATATTGTACAGAGGCCATTTATACACATAAGAAGAGTTAGAAATATGTTAGTACAGTATATTATAGAAATTAACATAAATCAAAGTTATTTTACTGTGGCTGGGTTAATCCAAACTTAATATTAACATAGTTGAGTAGTTTAAGCTCCTAGGTAGTTGGTATCAGTGAGATCCTCTTCAGGCTTCTGTTCTGAATTCACAGAAAATGAATGAAACACTTCAGAAAGAAGACTCAGAAAGGAAGCAGTATCCTAGACAGCTCTCTCTTAAAGCATGACAACATGATATGTGTTAATTTTTCCCTAACAGCTTTCTTTCATTTCAGATTCTATCATCCTGAAAACCTTTTTTTATTAATAATGAGTGCAAAAACATCTGGAAGAAATTATTATAGCGTATGATCACTCCATATCACTTAGGGTCTCCTTTTGAGTTTTTAGGTACAAAATTCCTAATTCCAAAGTCTAAAATGTCCAGTTCTGAATTATATGTCCTTGTGCCATTGTGATAGTGTCAATCACAAAGACATGGACCACTTGCTGGCATAAAAATACTAAGGGAGAAATAAGTGCACCTTTAGCCTATAGCACCCTGGTCAGTCATCTCCTTAATTCTACCAAGAACTTTAAAAGTAGGTATTTAAACAAGGTAGACATTTCTTAGAGATGGAGTCCATAAATTCAGGCAATCTGGCACATTTCTCCTAGTTCTGCAAAAAGTTGCAGGTAATCATGTAATATGCTAACATGCCTCAATGTACATAGAACAGCTTAGAGCAAAATAGATATATCCAGCAATGACTGTGCACTCTCAAGCAGTCACATCAAATCCTCATATGTCCAGACAAGCGGTCCATAAACTGGGCTGTACATTATCAATGTCCATCAATGGAAATTATACAAGTTCAACACAAATAACATAAAATCAGTAAAGGAAGACAATGGTCTTGATTCTAAAAGACTTGCTGTCAGTGTAAGTGACAATTTACACTGACAGCAGGCTGACAGCAAATGTTTTGCAACCTAGTCCCCAAAGTAAGCTTGCTTGTAGATAGGCCTTACACTGAAATAAGTCACACTGAGAGTAGGTTTATCAGAATCAGGGCTTACTTACACTGAGAGCAACTCTTTTGGAATCTAGCCCAATATTCCTCATAAAAAATTAATTAAGTTGAAGGGCAAAAACAGCCTAGTCACCATGACTAACAGCAGACAACAATGTGACCCATGTGTGGAAGACAAGTAATGCACACACCCAAGGAAATAGGGAGATAGAAAAGGGATGTGGGATAAGGGGCAAGAGGTGAAGAATAGGGACACATAAGAGGTTTGCTGATATATGAAAGTCTGAAGGAAAGTCAGAGGGGCATGGGTATTTTTTTTTTTTATGGCAATAGGCCTCTTTTTTATGTTTCCTAGAGAATAGAAGGGATGGAAAGTGTGAAAATACAGAGAAAGAGGAGGAAGACAGTGGCAAACAGCAGGGATAAACACATAACAGATATCACAAGACACGACAAAGGTTGGAAATAAAGATAAAGGAGAAGTAAATTTAGACAGACAGCACACCGTACACCATGGGTGAAAGAAAATGGCCAAACAGGGTAGGAATGCATACAAGGCAATGTGCAGTTAGTAATACCTATGTACCTACACATTGTATAGAGCTGTGATGTTGTAAACCATGTGACAGTCATGCCTGCAGCTGCATCACTGCTGCTAGTTGTGGTTAATAGTGAAATAAATGGTGATTGCAGTACACAGTGGATATTGAATCCAATCAAGACTGTAAACAGTGCAAATGCAATCCAAGGTATAGCATGGATGAGCAAGTCCAACCAGGGAAAAACAGAAGAAAACAAGGGGGGATAGACTGGAACTGTCAAACCTCCATGAGGAAGGCAAACAAACATGCATGGTGCCAAACAGCAGTACTGTAGCAAGCCATGTATGTGACCGTGTAATACACAAGTGCGTGTACAAAACCTGAACATATGAGAATTGGACTGCTTATGTAAAAGACATATACCATGTCAGAGGTAACACAGATGTGTTGTCATATACGTGTCACCTGCCTTGGATGAACATAATCCTATCAGAAAGCAAAGTCATTCCACATACACACACAGTGACACGGAATAATAAGTAATTAAGGTATGAATAATGGTAGATAAGGAATGCCAGCTTGTGCCTAGAAATGAAGAAAAAATGTCCTGTTTAGTTGTCAAAACATAAGCACATAGGAAAATCCCCTTGTTTACATATACGTTGCATGTGTATAATGGCAAAATTGTTGAAAAGGGTATTATTGCAACAGTGAAACTACATGAAAACAATGATAATGTAGAGGAAGTTAAATGTATGCCATGTATATGTACAACATATATGATAAAGGTAAAAGGGCAATGGAAGTGGACAAGAGAAGTCCATATCAGTAAGGAAATGTAAGCAAAGGAAATTAGGCACAAAATACATCTGGGCAACTATATTTAAGGGGACATATTGCACATGCATATATTCACCACACAGAGTGGTGTAGAAGTCCACTCAAGCTATATTGAAGTAAATGGCTAATATACATCACATGGGTAGACAGCATAACTGATGGCTCTAAACATGTCTGTGTACAAATTACACAAACACAGTAGTGTGCAACCATTAAACAGCAAGAAGCATTAGCTGCACAACATAATATTCATTATCCCACACACACATATATATGCTATCATGCCAGTGTAAAAGAACAGGCACAACAAACATTCTTATTGATATATATAGCACTACCCATGTTAATGATTGAATAAAGTTCAGTCCTGCACATGCAAATGGAGGACCTGAATGTACTTAGTTCCAATGTACAAGGACGTTTGTGTCTCGATCATACTATGTTCAGAGACATGTACATGTATGTAAATCATTGCATATCTATGCCAAGTGCCTAAATATGGGCATCTATACCAAAATGATTGTGAATGTTGTAATATAACACAGAACAACAAACAAGGCATTCAGGAATATTGCTAAATAAAGTATAAACTGCACTGTATATACACCAATGGAACAATGACTGTCTGTGCATTATGTGAAGAATAACTACCCATAAACAGCATTTACACTAATGTGATACAGGATGCCACAATATGTGCCATTACATGCCTCACACAAAGCTATTGTGCCAGTGTGACAGCATGACACCACTATGGTACATGAATCACAGCAACAAGGACCAGTCATAAGACAGCAACAACTGAAAGAGAAATGTGTGCAATGGATACACACAGATAACATTAATAAAACAAATGGCCCCACATCCCTGTGTTATGTACAACCTATGTGAATAATATATTTGTTGAGTTGCTTTCATCCCACCCATATATGCAGTGGAAAAATACAAGCAGAACAATTGTGTCTCACTTGTATCATGTTAATTGCAACAGTCAGCCCTGTCACATACAGGGCCACATTGTATTGGACATAATATTATGCTGCACTGCATACATAGGAGTACACACATAAATAAGGAGTAGCACTCCTGCCCTTATGGAGAAATATATGCTTTAAGTGCAGTACATCATGCAAATGTAATTGTTTAATGCATGTGAACTGTGTTAATGTCTATATATTATTCAGGTGCAACTTAATACTACCTATGACACAGTAAGTGCAGTGTACTGTTGGACATACATCAGGTATGCATGATAGCAATATGCTATGTCTGCACAATTGTGCATATACATTACATTTTGTGGTACTGCACACACCATGGTGGCAGCATTACCTAATTGGATCATGCAGACAATACTTACAGTCCTGATGACCCACCTGATAAGGTAGAACATGACAAATGATCTCATATGCAATCTCCATTAAGGAGTTGCACATGACCTGTGCTATATCCTGAAAACAATTCCCCAGTTGGTCCCTCATCTGTGTCTGAAAGACATAAGTCATCACTGCTAGGGTCTGGTTCTATAAACCATCTCCCTGTCATGGTGGTAGATGTCTCCTAAGGCAAGCAGCCAGAATGATGGCACATATAGGTCCTCAGCTGTCATCATTGACACCATTGATCCTATCATACTTCTGGTCCTCTGGCAGGGTCTGGCATGTTGTACTCTGTCATCCAATAGGAGAGCTGCCACTGGTTCCACAATCTGTCAAGGGTAAACATACACACAGGAAAAATACAGAATCAGTGTTCAACTAAAGTTATGACCACATAGCATAAAATGAACAGACATGACCTGTGGTTGGAAGCAGTTCATTATGTCACATTACAATAATGTATGACATTGTGCAACTGTAACACCATAAATAATAAACAGCATGTCAATACATAATAAAAAATGTTGTCTATCATACACTTGTCAGGAGCAATGCATTTCTGTCATAAAACACTATGTGATGGTCACCTGAATAATATGAAAAACAGTATACATTATGCAATTAACATGATAAAAAATACAAGACACTGTAACTGTGACATGTTTGCAAAAGTTATATCACAATGCCATACGGTTGTCATTCAACCATATTTGTCAGAAGATATGGCCCATAAGGTGTCTTTATACTTTGTATAATATAAATAACTGAGGGTAGCAGGGGTACAGTCAGGATCATGCAATGTTCTCAATGTCTATTATCAATATGTATTGGTGATATCGATAGAGGGCCATGTGTGGGCCATTATGTCCATCACAGAATGTCATTACTTTATTCTGATGCATTACATGTCACGTAATACATTGTTTATCCAAGAAAATGTTGTTATTACTTGTTCAGTTATGAAATATCCATCAGTATGCATGAAAAACAAACATGTAAAAACCAAACACATATATATCATGTTATATCAATATGGTATCACAGTCCAGCATACAAGACTGACATGTTTCTATATTCCAAAACAATTGCTACACTGTAAACTGACAGCACAACATTTTGAATGGGGCCTGTGATATAAAACCCTCGACATATGTCTTATAACATTACCATGCAGACAGTATGACAGAAGAGCGTAACTCCCATGGTCCTTTATTTGAATATGTGCCTCTCACAATTATGTTAAAGTTTATAGGTAAAAACAGCAGATATACAGTCAAGTGTAACTGAGGCTTATGTGCAATAAGGTGTCATTTGGACATCCCATGAATAACAGATATTTCTTAACAATATGCTAACAAGAACAAATAGTGCAAAACTTAATAGCTATATGCAAATGAGATGAGCAACGCAACATGGTTAATGGCTGACATCACAACATCACAGTATTGGAATGCAGTGCAACACCTTAGAAAAAATTGACAGTCGTAAACACAGTGACATCAAGTGATATCTACCAATTTAGTTTATGTCACATAGTGTTCAGCAAGTACTGAATCACTATCAATACCTCCATTTGTAGTTATTCTTAGCTAGGTATCTGATCAAGTCAAACACTGCAATGCTAATCTAAATATTTAGCAAGCAGATAGAAAAGAATAGCAGGACTGGGTTTGTGCACAACAACTGTAGAAAAAGGATGACAATTTTGTGTTAAACACCACATCACTGATGTTAGCTACAGAAGTACATACCAGAAAATGTCTGTCAGCCTCATTACAAGTAAAGAAACAGCAGACACCCATTCAGCAATAGAATAGGAAGGCTATGCCCAGCATAACAATCAGGGAGCATCATCACTGGACATACAAATTTGTGATCATCCGCTTTTCACAAAAAAAAAAAAAAAAAGTGAACACAATCAATTTATATGCACAACAGTCCAGGTAAAAACACTGCCAGTTACAAAGACAGGTCTGTCATTTAGTTGAGATATAAAAAAATCCTTCTCAAACCTTTTATAACTCAGATGTGAAATTTTCAAGTAAATGTATAATATTATTCACATTAAATCAATGATTATTGCAGTTACCTTGCTGATGCATCATGGGTAGTCTTGCATTAATATTAGTATGCCTGATCCTGCAAGCAAAAGTGGCTTTTTAACAATATTATGATTGTTTCTGGGGAAATTGTTTGCAGTTAGCACACATACCTCTCTCTCTTTGCTGTTTTCCAGCCTGTGCATCTGCTCAATGCACAAGGCTGAATTTCTGGCTTTGTCTTCATCACCTGCAAAAATGAAAAAAAAAAAAAACCCAAGTATTACTGTCATGGGAGGATTCTGTCAGTTGAATATATTGTTTGTCATGTAAAAATTAACAGAAGAACACTGAGCATCGTGTCCTATAGCCTTGACATGGCATACAATTTCACATTTGGTACATTCAGTTATTGCTGTGTTACTGTAAACATTTCACACATGAAGGGGTTGACACAATGATTAATGTGCTTACATCATGGGCCCAAGATACAGGGTTTGATTCTCACCTTCAGATCATAACTAGGTTTAAAAAGGCTCACCTAGGGTCATTAGTCTAGTAATCACCAATGAATCTAGGAGTAATGAATATAACTGAAGTAATAGAGGTTCAACGCTCGTCTAAGTTTGCATTCCAACCCTGGCACCTACCTTCTTAGCTAATCCACCTTACCTATGATTGCATGGATTTCTGTAGATTAAATAACTGAACTGTATGACAATGCAGGGAAGATTCAGAAATGTGGATTTTTGATCATAAATAATGTATATAAACTGAAGTAATAGAGATTCAACTCTCGTCTAAGTTTGCATTCCAACCCTGACACTTACCTGCTTAGCTAATTCATCTTAACTATGATTGCATGGATTTATGTAGGTTAAATAACTGAACTGTATGACTATGCAGGGAAGATTCAGAAATGTGGATTTTTGATAAAAAAATATCAGGACAGGTAAAATAAAAGACCAACTTCAAACATATGCTATGCAATTGAAATACTACACCATGCAGTCCTGAATGCATGTCAGCACACTGGTGATAGCACTAACAAAAAGCTGTAACAATGCAGAATTCAGAGTCTCATGCATTGCAATAGAACCTGTGTATGTACTTGACAGGCATATATAGACAGAAAGGCAGTTTCATCACTGTTGGAATATACATCACCATTTCATTTAGTTAGGAGGCAGTCAGTGTTATAATACAATGAATTATATCATACCATTAAGCATGTACAGGTAAAATGTATATGTACTGGCAATGAGATACACATACAGGCATAGCAACAGAGCTGGGATGTTTCCAGGATCCTTGCGGCTAAAGGAGATATTCTTAGTCATTCTAGAATTTATTTATTTATTTAATTAATTAATTTATTTGTTTGACATTTGTTAACTGGGATAATCCAACGGAGCTACTGCCCTTTTTCAGCAGAGCCCCGGGGAGAAAAACTCCACATTACAATATTAACAACAGTTACATAACAAATATAAAAATTTCAAAGTACAAAATGATTATGCAACAGATAATGCAAATACAAGTAAGAAGAATCAGTTGTGGAGGCATAAACAAAACAGTATTGGAAGCTTTAGCATAAAGACCTTATAATTGCAAGAATTCTTTTTTCTTCTTCTTTCAGCTTTTCCTGGTTAGGGGTTGCCACAACAGATCACCTGTCCACTCATGATTGGCAGTGGAGTTGCCAGCCCGGCGCCCAACCTTCCACAGAACGTGCACACACTCACACCTAGGGCCAATTTAGAGTGTCCAATCCATCTACAGCATGTCTTTGAGATGTGGGAGGAAACTGGAGCACCCGGAGGAAACCCACGCAACCACAGGGAGGACATGCAGACTCCGCACAGAAGGCACCCCAGCCGAGGATTGAACCGGAGAACCTCTTGCTGTGAGGTGGCAATGCTAACCGCCGCTGCACCACCAATTGCAAGAATATGGTAGTAAAGTATGTGGACTGTCACCAATGGACAACTAAGCAATTTAAAGGCAGTTTGAGTTTTGGTTAGCAGAGGTGTAGAATTCTGTTGTGAGAGCCAAGGTTGTAATTAGGAAGCAGGTGGTGGGTTTCAAGTATGGAGTTGAGTAGGAGGATAGACAGAAGTAGGAAAGCATAATGTAGCAGGATGAGATAACTTTTAAGAAGAAATGTCAGTGGAAGGAATGAGGTGGAAATAAGGGAAGAAAGGAAGTATAGTGTTGAGAGGGGGGAGGGGAGAAGGGGTTCAGATAGGATGATTACAGTGACAGATCCAAGTACTGGAAATGTGTTTTTTGAGATCTTTCTTAAACTCATGACCGAGGTGATATTTCTGAGGGTAATGGGAAGCTTGTTCCATGATAGAGCAAGGAAATAGTTGTATATGTTTTGGCCAACAGTTTATATTTAGGTTTATGTATCTGTAGGAGACACTGGTCAGAGCTTCGGAGGAGCAAAGGGGGAGTATAAAGGGACACCAGTGTTGCAATATTAGGGCAGAATGAGGGCTTGGTTAAGATAGAGTGGATTATGAGAAGTTGAATAAGTAAGAGGTGGGGAGGAAACTCTAGCCATTTCAGTGTCCTAAGAGCATGACAGTTGTGAGTTTAGAAGGAAGATTGGCAGCGAATCAAGCAACTTTATTATAGGTGATATCGAGTTTGGAGAGTAGCAAGGACTGTACATTTGTAAGGATTTGTGACCTATAAAAGAGGTTTGGGAGAAGGTGTGCTTGAACAAGTGAGATTCTAGAGTCAGATGTGAGAATCTGTTTGTTTCTGTACAGAAGGCCAAGCTTTTGGTGGGTTTTCTTTATACTGTGAAGTACATAAAGATAAAATTTAAGTTGGCCATCTATGGTTGCCCCTAGGAGCTTAGTCTGGGTTTCTGGTTTGATAATTATGTTATTGAGGGAAGAGACGGTGAATGAGCATTTAAGGTGGGAGAAGGATTTGGAGAGGAAAAGCAGGAGTTTTGCCTTATTGGGGTTGAATATGAGTTGATTGTTGGTAAGCCATGATTCTGTGAGGTTGAAAGATTCTTGTGTCATGGATAGTATCTGCCAGGTTGTCATTAAAGGAGAGGGTAGTAGAGTCATCCACATACGAGAGGATAGTAGAGTCATCCACATATTGTATGAGGGAAGACTGAGGACAGGATGTGTGAGGTTTGTTAGAGAAGATGCTAAAGAGAAGAGGGCCTAGAATTGAGCCTTGTGGAATTCCTATTTTGATAGGGAGAGAGCTGAGAGCCATCTAACAGATTGTTGTCTGTCAGTGAGGTAGCTGTTAAACCAATAAATAGTTGCTGGAGAGAGATTAAGTGGAGAAAGTTTGGAGAGTAGGATGGGGTGAGAGACCATGTCAAAGGCTTTGGAAATATCTAGAAAGAGACAGGATACAAGTTTGTTATTATCTCTGGCAAGGCAGATAGAGTTGGTGAAGGAGATGAGAGCTATAGTGGTGCTGTGATGAGGGCGAAACCTGTGCTGGGTTGGGATGAGCAGGTTTTCTTGAGTGAGATAGGCAATAAATTGTTTATAAACACCGTGTTAGAGATTTTTTGAGAGGGGAGAGAGTATGGCAATAGGTCGATAATTAGAAAGCTCTATGGAGTTTCCACCTTT
This sequence comes from Protopterus annectens, assembly GCF_019279795.1. NCBI lineage: Eukaryota > Metazoa > Chordata > Ceratodontiformes > Protopteridae > Protopterus > Protopterus annectens. The sequence goes on along the minus strand of NC_056725.1, from coordinate 1,791,654,965 downwards.
GTGGATGGGTATGGTATAGAATTTTTTCCAGAGAGTAGGAACTATGGTTTCACTAACAGAGTGATTTCTGAGAACTGAGGCAGGAAATACTATGGAGTTATCAGCTAACTTGAGGAAGAAAGATGGAAGGTTGTCTGCAGATGGGGAACATGGTTTAAGGCTGAGAAGGAGATTTTTGATGTAACTAGTGGGAAATGGATTTAGTGAGAATAGATTTTGTTGTGGTGGGAGGTAAGGGATTGGTAGGGTTAGAGGTCTACATGAGTTTGCTGATGGTATCAGTGAAATAGAAATTGAAAAGGGATGCGGTTTCTTGGGGGGGTGTTATTAGGGCAAGAGTTGGGAGTAGAGTGATGTCCAGGGTAGAGAATATCCTTCATTGTATTCCAGAAATTTCTAGGGTTTCTGGGTTTGGTGGATGGGGGTATGTGGTAAAAGTTACTTTTGTCAATGTTAATGTGTTTTTTAGCCAGATTATGGAGTTCCATATATGTTTGGTAGTGAGAGTGAGACCTAGTTTTAGACCAGAGTTCACAGGCAGAATCTCTGTTATGGATTAGTGATCAAGTAAATTGGGTGAGCCAAGGAGAGCATTGAGATTTAACTCTTACAGTTCTGGGAGGAGAAAGAGCGTTTATGGTGTTAAGAAAGATGGACTTAAATTGTAAGTATTATAAGTATTATAGGCATTAATGCTCCTAATTCATACCAAATGTTTAAAAAACTTATAATACATAACTGAACAAGCAATTACCTTGCATATCTGCTTTTAAATACTAAATAAATATCAAAATAAAAGCCAAATATTTCATACCAGGTTCAAACTCAATCATATCCATAAGACATTCATAGTGGCCTATAGCTTAACAGGTTGAGCTAAGGGACAGCATAATGCTGTCTCTCTCTCTCACACACACACACACACACACACACACACACACACACAAAACACCATTCCTATGGCATAACAATCAAATCAGTTGTATAGTACTACTATGCCTCAGTATTTAACTGTTTTATAATGTTGTTGTGTCTTTCAGCTTTTCCCGGTTAGGGATCGCCACAGCGGAACTCTGGTCCGCTAATGATTGGTAGTTGATTTTTACATGCCGAGTTACCAGCCCTGATGGACAACCTTCAACGAAGGTACACCCATTCACGCATGTCTCCACGCAGAAGACGCTCTAGCTGAGAATTGAACCGGACAGCGTCTTACTGTGAGGCGACAACGCTACCGCAGCACCACACTAATAATGCATGTTTGTATTACTCAGTATTCACACATACAGAAGTATAGTGTACTTCTTGAACCATTATGAATAATGAAGAAATGAGTCGACATCTGAAGCTTAAGAGCTATAGTCAGTAGTGAAACATGGACATTCTACATATTTAACAAAGCTGTATACTATGGTTGCCAAATAGAGATAGGGCTTAAATTTGTTGTGTTCGATATTATCTACATAAACACCATTATTTACAAAATTACCTACAATGGGCTTTGAAAATAAACATAGGGGATCACCATTCACCTTGACTCATTATTTAGTCATTTAGAGCTAAGTGACACAACTGTTCATTCCTGCTTTTAATAGTAATGATTGTGGCATATCATTCACAGCTCTATGTGTATAATGTTAAGTATATTAGCTCTCTTATCAGTACAGACACCTATGAAATTAAATTTAAACCATCAGATAGACATATGCAACTATGACATACATTTGTTATGATGTAGGTGTTAAAATGCGGATTATGAAACTTACTGTAGACATCTGTGGGCTGGTGTTAGACCTCTGTGCCTGTCCAGTGAAGATCCTCAGCATCCCTCTGATACAGGTCATCATATCAGTGACAGACATGCATGCCATTCTGGTAAAGCCCAGTCCATCTGTGATGCTCCCTCACAATCTGGTTCCAAACCTCTATCATAGCAAAGTTCCTGGGGCATGATCACATCCTCTGCTTATATCCAGCAAAGACAGTGACCCTCTGGGTGGTCTCCTCCTTGGTCCACTTTGGTACCCAGACAAGAGAAAGCCTTCTTTCAGATGACATCATCACTGTTGAAGGCAAAAGTACTCCAAAAATTGCACTCTGATGAATGTTAACTGAGGTCGCACTCAGTTCACAAGTAGTAATGGTATGACTAGGAAATGTACCCAAGTCACATTTTAAAATTGGAGTATATAAGATAATATCAGACTACTGGAGAGCGTCGGACAAGTGTCACAGATAGTCCCATTTACAAATACATATTGGTTAGCTGTGCAGAACACTGAACTGTTATGCCAACCTATTGGTTAATGCTCCATATTTCTAGAAGATATATGGACAAATTTGATTAAATAACATTGACCCCTGGATTTACTAATCCACTGTGCAGGACTAGCTTAGTCCTGCACAGAAGCAACCATTTAGGAGCAGGATGGCAGCACGCCATGCATATTAATGAGGCATGCTGCCTGAGCTGCTAGACTTACATGGACAGTGTAAGAGTGCAGGGGGCGTATTTGAGAGCAGAGCTCTCAGAATAAACATGCCCCCACAATGTAGAACAGCAGAAAGGGGTATGCAATGAGTGAGGCCACTCACAGGTGACCGCATATCCCCAGCAACAGTCCCCCTTGTGTATAACAGCAACAGAATGTGTAAAGAAAATGAAGAAACCCTTTTTTTAAAAAAAAATCTGATTACAGCTAACCATAGGTGCGCCAGTGTGCCCATCGCTTAGCTACGGTTAATGCAACTTAAATGGCTGAAGAGGATAACAAGGAAGATATATGCAAATGAAGCAGCATAGCAATCATGTAGTGGGCAGAGCATTCACCTTATGAGCAGGCATTACCGGTTCGAGTCCCATGGCAGCAGATTCCATTTTCCATGGCAAAGCACGTTATGAGTTATATTTATGTTGCATAACTCACTAAATAACATATATTTATGAATTGGAATACTGCAGTAAATACACATGTGAGGTGTCAGTGTCATAATGAATAAGGCACTAGTAAGCAGGTGTAAGCACAAATAAGCAGTAGTAAGCATATTTAAGCACTAGTAAGCGGGCTTAAGCCCGTTTGCACGGCGGTAAGCAATGCCCGCACTGGTTAACCAATTCTAAAGCTAACACTGTGTAAGCAGATGTAATGGCAGGTTAGCAATGCTTACCGTCACGCAAACCCACTTACAATTGCTCAAAAGTGCATTAATCACTCTGTATCCAACGGCCCTTGTTCTGCCCATCAACAAAGTAAACAGTCATGCAGGTCTCGAACCCTATACAACATAGTTATAATAGTTATCCACCAAGCCACCACAGAAGTACAGAAGAAGGAGGTAGTAGCAAACAAGTCCTCACCATAGTATAGCCAAACTGAACCTGGGAAAGGAATCAGTGTATTGTTTTATATATATATATATATATATATATATATATATAACATAACCCACTACATAATATAAATATGTGAACTGGAGTACAGCAGTAAGTCCAAAAGTGAGGTGTAATTGTAATAGAGTATTGAAGTCCCCAATAAAACACAAGGACCCCACAAAATGTACGTACACATTAATCATGGATACCAGGCATACATATAAGGTGTAATGAATAATAACACAATGCCAAAAAGCATTATAATGAAAGTCTAATGTAAGCAAAGCTAAGCATTGCACAGGCCAGCTTAGGAGGTGTGAGCAATGTGTAGACCAGCTAACTCATTGTGCCTAGTGGTATACCCCTTTAAACAATGCCAAACTTAGGTAAGCAGGTTTGCCCATAGCTTAGCCTTTTCAAAACTGGCTAATCATGGAAAAGTATGGGAAATCATCTCTACTTAAACCCAAAAGGTGGAAATACATCTCATAACTGGTTGTAGCTTCCCCTTGCAGGCACTATGGCAGTAAGAGGAGAGGGTGTGCGCTTCCAGGTGCAGCACTGGTGCATCCAGGAGTCCAAGGTCATGGCAGGACTCCTAGTTAAAGACCATGCACAGAGACTGCTGCAGGGCCAGTACCAGGGCTCCCAATATATAAGGTGGAGGCATGGGACCATCTCACCCGTGAACTTACCAGTGCCACTGGCATACCTCGAACTGGTGAGCAGGTCAGGCACCACTATGCTGGCCTGAAGCGGTGGAAAGGGGACCTCTTGGAGGAGTGGCTCCAAGAGGCTAGAGCATCAAAGGATGTTCCAGACGTGTGTAAGTATCACCCCAGTATGTGTGTAATAATTGCCAGCTCAGGTATATAATGGATAGGTATGGCTAAATATTCCTCTCATGTCCCCCACAGTTGTACCAGAGCTGGCCGCGAACCAGGATGCTCACATCAGTCGCCTGGCTAGGTTGCAGCGTGAGGCAGGTCAGTAATACCCATGCATTTACTGTCACAGGAAATAAAAATAAACGTAGTAGTAAATTAATTGCTAGTATAAAACCTGTATTGTTCAAGGCAAATACTGCATACACTAGAGAATATGGCAGTAAGAGTCTCATATTGTCTGTAAATCAATAAAAGTGTAATAGCCTGACAAAACAGGTCTAACTGCTGGACTGCATGTGTGTATCCTGGTATCATACGGTAATGTAGATATGCAATCATGTAATATTACTGTAAGCACTGTTACCCACACTGTGCACCATAAATTGAATGTGTAGGCATGCCTGTATATGACAGGTGTAATCCCCAGAGGCCATTTAGTACAACTGAGAGACTCATAGACAGTAAACAGGGAAAATGCAGACAACAAAAACCAAATAGCACATGCAACTGAGATGTGAACTGTAGCTTTTTAGCACAAACAGCCACGGTTCAAATCCTGCTAGTGGTAGTAGTCTGCATACAGAATCATACCCCAAAACTGTACAGATATGTTTAGAATGTCTAGTAAAGTGGCCCATATCTGTTGCCTATCAACCTGTCCCCCTGGGAAATCAGTGGGATGATCCCAGATGTATAGGCAGCAAACAGGAAATACAACTGATTGACACACAGCTATAAGAACAAAGCTGGCACACTAGCAACTCCCCAATACCTTATGTGACTAAGAATCCACGTATGTCCCATTTACACCCCAACTTGTCAAGCTGTGGTCAGAGTGTGAACAATAACAGTGTGAGATGTATGTGCATAATAGTAATGTGTACTCTGGTACTGTGTGGGAATATTCAGGTAGTGATAAAAAACATTCTTCCCACAGGTCTGTCAGATACCAGCACTGTGCCTAGAAATACAAGAATGATATCCAGTTGCTCTGAATAATGAGGTATTACACATCACTGTCGCCCACACTGTCCAACAACATATAACTATCTAGGAAACTGTATACGAGTGTTGTAATTCAAGGTCAGAATGCAAAAGCACAGGGGATTAATAAGACAGAAAGCAGATAGGAGATATACAGCAATAGCTATATAGCAAACACAACTGTGATGGACAGTGTTTAAGTTGTGGCAGACACAGCCATGGTTTGAATCCTGGGAGTGGAATTAGGCTGCATACAGATGCATACCCCACAATTGTACAGATGAGGCCAGAATGTCCAGTATATGTGCCGATATCTGCTGCCTGTCCCCTGGTAAGTCTGTGGGATGATCCCAGATGTGTAGCCAGCAAACATGGAATACAAGTGATTGTCAAACATCATGAAAACACACCTGTCACTGTAGCAACCCCAGAAACTGTCAGGAGAATAATATTTCAGGTATGTCCTATCTACACTACTATGGCATCAAGCTGTGACCAGAGTGTATAGAGTAACAGAGTGAGATGTATGTGCATAATACTAATGTGTAATCTGGAACTTTGTGTCACAACAGTCAGGTAGTGCTAATAAACATTGCTTCCACAGGTATGTTGGATACGAACACTGTGCTGAGAAATACAGGCCATTATACAATTGACTGGTCAGCATGCACGTTGTAAATCAAAGTTATAGTAATGGAAAAATTCCATTACTATAACTCTTTTTTTTTTTTTTTACAGCAATGGAGAACGCAAGATCTCCGTTGCTTCACACTGTCTCGCTATGTTAAACTCGTTTAACATAGCGAGACAGCATTAAAAAAGCAGCGGACATTCTCCGTTGCTTTTTTTAATGTTGTCTCGCTATGTTAAACGAGTTTATTATAGCGAGACAGTTTGTAAAAAGCAAAGGAGATCTTGCTTTCTCTGTTGCTTTTTACAAACTGTTTCGCTATGTTAAATGGGTTTAACATAGCGAGACAGCTTTAAAAAAAACAACGGCTCCGTTGCTTTTTTTAAAGCTGTCTCGCTATGTTAAACCCATTTAACATAGCTGAACTTCTTTACAAACTGTTTTGCTATGTTAAATGGGTTTAACATAGCGAGACAGCTTTAAAAAATAAAATTGTTCTTTAGGACAATCTCCATTAATAACACAGTTAACACAGTTCTAAATTCATTATGAAGGTACCAAAACCTTTTGTTTCATTAACAAGTGATTCATTTAATTTTCTTAGAAAATGCCAGGAATCTTTTAAAATAACAGTGTTGTCACAAACAAGCTTTTTTACTTTCTTGTCAATGTATTTAGCCAAAGGTGCAGTGACCGAGCCTTGCTGACACAATCACTCTCAAAGGCGGGTCCTCCTCATCTTTATGCACCTTTGGTATCCCAAATATGGAGGGTATTCTCGGTTTTTCTACATGTAAGTATTTAAAAGTACTCATATCAATAACTCCATCCATTAATAAGTCATTTAAAATAACATAAATTCGCTTATAAGCAATGTTAATTTCATTCAAGGATATTCTAGTATATTTTGTTGTGTCGTTTAAGATGCCAAACATTTTACTCTCATAGTTAATGGAGTCCATCAACACAACCCCCCCACCCTTGTCGGGCTTCATAATTCTTATGTTCTTGTTCTCACTTAATGATTTTAAAATCCTCTGTTCATCATCTGTTAGATTAGACTGCACTTTATGGCAACTCAGAATTTTCCTTAACTCATGTTCCAAGCTCAATTCAAAGTTTCTAAGCTGGGGGTGTGTAGGGGGATTGAAAGTACTCTTACGTCGCAATTCTTCATTGTTAGCATTAAAACCATTTCCTTTAAAATATAATTCTAGATTTTTCTTGCTAATAAATAATTTAATATCAATTAATAGTTTAAAAATATTTGTTCTCTCTCTGGGTATAAAACCAAAACCTTTTGTCAATAGTTCAAAATGACTAATATTTATTAAAACATCTGTGTAATTGTAAATATTAAAATCATTGTAACTGTATTTGTATCCACTATTTGCAATTACTCCCAGACTGGTCGTCTCCTTTCTTGAGCTCCCCAGTTTCTGGTTTTGTAGTTTTTTGAACTGTAACTAACAGGTTCCCTATGCATGAGCCTCTCTGAACGCCTTAAAGGTGGAAATGCAGCATCATAATCATTGTCCAAAGGTAATTCATTGTCAGGAATATCATTATTAGTTTCCCTATAGTAATTAACATCATAATTTCTAACATTTCTTACCCAATTCTTAGGCTTCGGATATTGTTTCTTAGCTTTAAATTCATTTAAGTCTCTCTCTATCTTATTTAACTTCCTATTTTTAACTTCTAAACATTTGCTTTCTAAATTGTTTAATAGTTTATGATACTTGCTTCTTTCTTCATCAACTGTGAATAATAAATCATGAGTTATGTCCCTATTTACACATTCTACAGTTTCTTGCAACTTCTTAATTTCCACCTCATTGTTCTTAATAATGGCCCTCATTATTTCAAAGCCACAATTATCAAAAGCTTCTAATAAATCAAAATAAAACTCTGTTCCCTCCACCACCTTATTAGGGTATTTGCATACCCTAAGCCCTTTAGGCACTATCTTTTGTTCTAAACAATACTTTAAGTAAGTGTTGTCCATTTCTAACATTTTACATTTGTACAAAAAATAGTCCAGGTCCTCGAGTTTCTGAGAAAAAGTTCCTTGAACATTGTCTTTGGTGCTGCTTTTAGTTGCAAAATCATAAACAACATTAAACAAGTCACTGAATTGTCTTTTGGTACCTGTAGAGTTTAAGCTAACACCAGGGCCAAAACGAACACCCTCGCCAGTATTTCTGCCATTGTTAGGCTGCTCAGACTGTCTGCGATCAGTTTCATCAAGAAAAACCCGAGGGAAACCATCCAGACTGCTGGATTCAGCACCAATTCGCCTTTCCACATCTCTGGGTTCATTTTCCTCACCAACGGCTCGTCTCTCTCGCACATCTACACGCCGATGCACTTCCTGGTTCCTTGGCTCCACAATAGTCATCAATATCGAAGCCAATGATTGGCTGACAGGGGTCAAAAGCCCCACAAGCTGAGTGAGCTGTCCGATTAGCTTCCTGAGCTCACCGACTTCATTAGTCTTTGCTCCATTGCTTGCCATAGTCCCAGCAGGTGATTCCATCCCAAAGGTACTAATAAACTGAAAACGGAGGATGCAAAGCAAACCAGTAAGCCAAAAACAAAGCACCCTGAACCACTGCTAGGTATCACTGGTCACTGTTACCCACACTGTGCTACATAATATAGCTGTGTATGAAAGCATGTATATGTGTGTGTCAGGTCACTACATGTGGAAGAGGGCAATATTCTAGATATGTTCAGGCACACCAGCATGTGGTCAACACATGGTCAGAGTCTGTGCAGAAAGAGTTGGATAGCTATGTGTAAAAACAGCAACCCAGAATCTGGGAGTATGTGTAGAAACAGTTAGTTAGTGTTAACAAACATTCCCTCCACAGGTATACCAGGTAAGAGGGGTATACTGCAGGTAAAACCGGTTCATGTGTAACAATGACGACAGCCATATCACTGTCCAAACTAAGGCTATAGGGTAGTGTAGTAAGACTTGTAAGGTACAGATAACAGCACTGACTAGGAAAGTAATGTGGACTGCAGGAATATACTAGTTGTTAATTGACATCTTTCTCTCCCCACCACCATATCTCCAACAATAATCAACATACCCAGCCCAACTGGTATGTATTGACTCTGATAATGCCCAGTTGTTTGATAAATATATTAATGGTTCCAATGCATGTGCTATATTGAATTATTCCAACATTGGTGGCATGGTGCCATTAACGTACTTGCATGCTGTTCCTATTACCACTGTGTGTCCTGTTTGCTATGCAACTGTTCCTTATCTGGTGACTGGGTTAATGGAGATATCTATGCATGCTGTTATACCTAACCCTGGAATGTGTTGATTATTACTAACCCATATATGATGAAATCTAAACACTATAGCACACTTGGGAAGGCTGGTCCCAGCGGACCCACCTGTCCCACCTCAGCTGGCCGTGGCACTGGGCACCAGCATGTCTGGGCCCAACCCCGGACCTCCCTGTCCGTTGGTCCTGCACCACCTTTGGGTGGAACTGCCTCAGGGGATGGGGCTCACCCCCCGGGAGTGGGTGTGGACAGGCACCTGTCATCCATCGCCAGGTTGGGGTCGTGGTGCGTAGAGCGATCAATGAGCAGTTTGGTGATCTTCTACGCCAGCTCAAGGGCAGCATGTCATGATTAGAGAGTCAGCCTGGCTCTGTGACTCAGCCCCCAGCACAGCTACCTTTGGGGCTATGAAGGTGCAGTGGTGACTGCCCATGGGTGGGGACCTCAATCCCACTCTTACCACTAGGGGGCTTGTGGGCTTCCAATATCCCAAAAACCCTCCCCATCAAGGTGTTTACCCACCACATGTGTCATATACCACCCCTGTATGCGTCTTGTTTGTCTTGCCTGTTAACCTACCCAACCTACCTCCACAAATATACCTACTACCCCTCCCCAACATCCCACTCTCACCTGAAAAAAAGAAAAAAGGGCAATTGTTTCCCACAAAAAAATCTCGCACCTTAATAGCTTTCCATTTCACACACATGTCCACTGGACACATGTAATCCGGTCTAATTGGCATCACAACTTATTATGGTTGTCCTCACCCCTCTCCCAGGGGTTTGAGTGTCCAAATCTATCTCCAAATTCAGTGTATATACACAGCTGTTGCTGTAGAAGAAATGGGCAGCTATGGACCTTCCCCTACACCCTTCCTGCACATCCCTAGCTATTTCCTCTACTGTCTTTCCCTCTTTGTGCCCCTTTTTCACCACTTTCCTATCAACCCTTTTTTCTTTCCTTTTAAAGAAATTAGCATGGGGGTAAGCGGGAGTAAGCACTTTTTAGCAGCAGTAAGCAGGTCTAAGCCTTGTTTGCATGGGGGTAAGCAATGCCTACACTGGGTAAGCAATTTAGAAGCTAACTGAGTATAAGAAACTGTAACCGGAATTTGCAGTGCTTACCTCCGTTACCTCCGAGCAAACACACGCAAACCTGCTTACAACTGCTTTAAAGTGCCTTAATCACTCTGTATCCAACAGCTCGTGTTCTGCCCAGCAACAAAATAAACAGCCTCTGCAAGGCTCAAACCAAGGACCCTACACACCATTGACAAAGCGATTTACCACTTAGCCATGCCACATACACATTACACTGATGTTTTCAAAAACATATCATCCAGTATAGTCATTAAACAGTACAGAGAATGTATTCCAACATTTAGATGTATGTGTGTGTGCAAATATATTAATAACTAAACAGATACCACATATCTATATATGTAGATATATATATATATATATTTATAAATATATACATATATATAAATATATAAGAACATATATACATGTAAATGCCTACATCAACACATATACATGTCTACACCTATATGTCTACATATACACAGCAAGTTACATATATGTAAGCATATATATATATATATATATATATATATATATATATATATATATATATATATATCTAGGTAGGTATATACGGACATAGTTATATATATGTAAGCAGATATATATATATATATATATATATATATATATATATATATATATATATATCCATCCATATAGGTATATATGGACATACATGTGTAGATATCAAAAGGGAGATTAACTAAATCATACATGTCCACATGCACCGTTAATGGGGTTGAGAGGCCCCAAACAATATGAGTCTTGTACGACTAGGTATACCCACCCCCCCACAGCCAAACACATCCACCCTGCAATACACTACCAAGTGTTGCAGATCCCACAACCAAGTCCTGACATGACATGGGCACAACATGTTAACAGTACTACATCCCACCTGTATGATGTCAGGCTAGTATTGGTAACATATCATGCAGTACAATCTGGCTCCGATAGGTAATATAAAATGTGGAAGCTATCAACATCCCCAGGATACATATACACAGACACATATATGCAGATACAGATGTACATATATATATATATATATATATATATATATATATATATATATATATATATATATATATATATATATATACACATACATACATATACATGTGACTATACATACACAAAGATATGTACAGTAAGATACTTATGTAGTAGGTGCACACAATGTGGAACAGACACTATGCTTACAGTTAACACCCTAACAAATGGACACTGGATGAGCCACCCCTACAAATTACATTTGTTGCCTGCAACATATACCCATAGAGAGGTCATAGGATAAAACACCACACACAGGTTTGCAGAAATGGAAAACCTTTATTTGTGTACTATTACAGATTTATATGCCATGTTATATAGCTGTTCAGACACTGACATCCATATAAACAGAGTAATGCAACTGTGAAACAGTTATACTAATACAGTAGTCTTGAAAGGTCCACAACTGTTGCTGTCCAGGCTAAGCCCTTCATATCGTACAATAGTAAAGACAGAATGGTCCACAGGATACCACACAAACAGTATGTACTGCAGGTGTATAGTTCAGCAGCCTCTATCTACACTCTGTACGCAATCACTAGGTGGTAAAGACTTCAGTTGACCAAATGGGATGTTAACTGTTACATAACAAGGCATAACTGACACCATCACAGGCACACTGACAAACAGAACAGTCTGTATGGCAGGGGGCAGACGGCCTGCAGTAACCCACTTTATGTAAGTAATGTCAAGATAGGTGAAATGTATGGTACTGTATATCCAGATACCTTAAGCAGCTTACCTCTGATACCCCCACATTTTGTAACAGCCTAGGTTATGTATGATGCATCCCCCCACACTCAATAATACAGGACCATATACTACTGTAACATACACTGGCCTCTGGAGTGCATATGGGCACACATGTAATGTGCAGGTGAAGCCCGCACATATATGGCCCCAGCCCCACCGTATGTGTGGGGGATAAAACAGCAGTGGACTGCTGGCAGGAATAGCAGCGTGGTATACGTATATGTGTATATGTATCACTATCTGTATATGTGTAGACATATAATGCTCTGTATATGTATATATCTGGGTGTGTATATGCATATCTATGTACATATACATACTCATCTATATATATGTTGATATGTACATGTGTAATTATCTATATAGATATCTGGATAATCATATGTACATATATTTTCACCATATGTCCTGAACATGGAGTGTAGCCCTACTTCAGCCCCTATAGTCCCAACTTCATAGTGCAAGCGGATGTCAGGTATGTATAGCAGGTATATTAGTAGACTAATGCTACTGTAATAGGGATTGTCTTCACAGACATGGTGTGTGTGGGAGGTCACATATGCTTTTCACATGTGCGCCATTGGCTACTGACAGACATCCTAAGGAAATCATAGTACAGTACCACTGCAAGCACGTAATGCTCCTGTGGACGACAGCAGAGATATTGGCCAATATATGTGGACATTCTGACACACTCTGTGCAGTCCAGAGGTATACACAGAACCCCTTAGAGCAGAACATGTGTATCAAGCCTGACAATATGGATGTTAGCAGCCATGTAGATGGGTATAACACATAACTGGTATACTTTTGCCCCCAGAGGTTATGCATTCACACACCCCTGTCTGTCCTGACACATAATAACTACTAGTACAGAGGTGCCATGGCCACATACTTCCCACTAGATATTGAAACACATCTGTACAGAATCCCACTGCTCTGTCTGACATACATGACTGTTAAGGGAGGCCCAGCAGCAGTACATCTGGCAAGTATCTGGACATGACATCTCACTGGGAAAGTACACTAAGCTGCTAGGCATGTAACAAAGCACTGTGCAGGCTACAGGCAGACTGACTCAACACTGGCCTACATCTCCTATGGGGGAATGCACATGTACCTGCATATATAGCAGGCTTTATAGGCATGTCACAGCACAGGGTAAGATACATCTGTGTGAAAGTGCATAACCACAACCAATGTGAACACAGCCACAGCCACATATGGTAAGCTAGCATAATATTACAGTATATGGACTATCTGTTCAACACCATCCTCATATGCGCCACTCACACACTAACCCTACATATACTGGGCCGCTACACAGTATGGTCTGATGCCTGTCTTTGTTATGGGACATGTGTGTGTATGACCCTACAAACATGTAAGCCAATATGGTAGCATACAGTAGAGCAGCATGTAACATAGGATAGGACGGGACCTAGAACAATGGCATCTACCACAGTCTGTACACAGGCCAAAGTACATATTAATATTACACACACTGTCAACATTCATCGTAAGTACACAGACCTCAGTACTGTACAAACAACCACAGAATGTCCAGGTTATGTCATCAAATAGAACCCCTACTGTACATAACATGTGTAGCAGTCTGATACCTCACTGGCTTGTTATCAGATATGATGACATTAATTATGGTGTACAGCACATATGCACCTCTTAATACATGACATATGTACAAAGGTTGACAGAGTTGTGGCTGGAAGCACATACACAGGGCCAATATTGACATATTGCTGTGATAACCTCATACATTTACTGTTGTAACAGGGTTTATCGCAACATATGTTCTATGAGGGATATGAAGTCAGCAACTGTCATGGCTTTCATCATCTACAGACTGCAATCCTCACACTACCTTCTGCAGTTCACAGATACATGCTCTGTGGGTAACACATGAAATCAAAGGCACAACACACTGCCCAGTCTGCAGATGATGCTACAGATGGGGAGTCCTCATAAACTGACATGGCAGGTATTAAAACATGTAGGACAGCCATATCCGCACATACCCTTTTAAACCAACATTACTCCAAATGCAGTATAGCAGCACTTACAGTCTGTAGTCAGGTCGGGCACATCCCCCTCCTGTGTGTTGTCCTGTTTCCACAGTGTATGTTGTCAGAGGTAAAACCCCAATCCATCTGAGATGCTGTTTGCCAAACAACAGATTGAGCTCCTGCTCACAGTGAATGAAGAGTCCCAACACCAACATGATGTTCCTAGATATCGGAACAGGCAACGACAAACTGGTAATCCAAACAACAGAAGGTAGAAACCACGACACAGCATGACCGAGTAAAACTATTTAATCAAATGAAGTGCTTTTCGTTTGTTATTATATACAAACTTCTTCAGATACCAAATGTTTCAAACAAGCAGGTTAAATAGACAAAGGATAATTGCCAATTAATCCATTTAAACTCTTAAAGCACAATATACCTATTAAATACATCTGCAACAATCTACATTCTAAATACATTCAACTATTAGTAAAAAATGTATATATATGTGTATAATAAGACATATATATAATAAAAACATGCCTACACTAAATCAAACTCACTAAATCAGAACTAAACATTAGATAAATATGTGAATACAACTAATAATGAAAATAAAAAATTAAAAAAAAAATAATTAAAACATAAATCCATACGTCAATGCTGTAATGTAACCTGTGTAAACAGTAATTCACAGTAAGTTGACAAGAAAATGTCCTCTATGAGCACTGTTAACCTGGTAAAAAACTCCATTACCTTCTGAACAAAATTGTTATAGTCAGATGTCATCTATGCAAGCTCTTCAATTTAAGTACACTACTAATTGAACATCCCTCATTTAAACTGGGTAAGCTATATGCATTTAATCTAACTTGCCAACTTAACTCTGTTTCTTCAAGTTTTAGAGGGGTTGTACCACCTCTAGGGTCTACCAGTACTTGATCGATGATAATAAACTTAAAATTGTGGTCGGGATGTAATGAAATAGGCTTGGCTAGTGCATTTTTGAGCTTCTGTTTTCTTATTGCATATATATGTTCATAAATTCGATCACGGAGGTGCCTCTCAGTTTTCCCAACATAATAAGCTGGACAAATTTGGCACTGAGCTAAGTAGATGACATATCTAGAGTTACAATTCACTCTGACTCTCAAAGTGTACTGATAGTCATGTATTTTAAATCTGTTAGATTCTAAAACATACTGACAATAACTACAAGCTTGGCATTTATACATGCCAGGTGTCTTAACTTTACTTGTTTGATGTTGTTCTAAAAAGGTTTTAAGGTTTTTTGCTCTCCTGTATACTATCATAGGTTTGACACCAAACTTCTGATAGACGTTGTTGTCACTCTTAAAGATTGCCCAGTTCTTGCATAAAATTTGAAAGCAATCTTTACTGTTAGAGTAGTAAGTTGTTATGAAAGTAACATTCAATGCTTCTGGTTGCTGTGACTCATTAAGAGTGACCAACGGCTGTGACAAAATGTTAACTGTGTCATTTTGTACAGTTGGCGTACTTTCTAAAATTGGTCTGTAAAAATGCTTTAAAGGTTTAACCGTTACTTCTTCAATGATTGCATTGAGCATGTGGTCAGGGTATCCTCGATGTAAAAATAAACTTTTCAGATGTCTACATTCAGCAAAAAAATCTTCATCCAATGTTATAATAGGTGCAGCCCTGACCAAATGGCCTTTGACTATAGCACGTGTCTGGTAGGGTGGGTGACAACTAGAGTAGTGTAGAAACGTGTTGGAATATGTAGATTTCCTATAAATAGTGGATATGAATTGCTGAATAGTGTGGTCCTTAGACAACAAAATGTCTAGGTATGAAATGGACTCTGTGTGAAAAGAAAAAGTGAAAGTAAAAGTGAACTCCAAGAAACTAGTGGTATTGTTGAAATAATCCACCAAAGATTGACTATCGGTTTGGTCCCCGTCAAACAAAATAAAGATGTCGTCCAAGTAGCTGGTGTAAAACACAATCTTGTTCTTGAAGTCACAATTATTAAACACAAAAAGATGTTCCCATTGGGCCATTACCAGATTGGCAACACTGGCTCCACATGGGGAGCCCATAGCAACCCCAACCTTTTGAAAGTAAAAATTACCGTCAAACATGAAGAAGTTGTTACTCAAAACTATATCTAGCAATTCTTGTACAATATCCAACTCGTTACTAGAACTGCCATGAGTCGTTAAAATTTGATCTACCTAATCTAATGCAATATCTTGTGGGATACACATGTAAAGGTCTTTGACATCTATAGTGATGAAATTGTGTCTGACATGATACTTTATCTTATTTATTTTATTTAAAAATGACCAAGAGTCTTTACATATCTGATTGATTTGTACCACATATTTCTGAAGGATAGTGTCCACGACTTTCACACATGGGTAGGTGAGTGAACCCCTACCATCTACAAGGGGTCTCATAGGGGGGTTGTTTAAATCTTTATGTATTTTTGGGATGCCAAACATACATGGATATCTGGGATACACTATTGATAAATAATTGTAGATACTTTGAGTAATTCTCCCCTCAATATACAGTTCTTCTATAGAGTTTTTAATTGTGTTCTAAGCCTTATTTGTTTCAGAACGTGAGCTAACTACATAAGACTCATTTTCTAGTAAGTATGACATCCTTCTGTTGTAGTCTTCCCTATCAAATACTACCAACCCTCCTCCCTTGTCGGGTTTACAAAAACGAATGTCGTGGAACTTAATAAACTCGAGGCATTTCTTTTCTACGTTCATATTTCCACTATAAGGTGGTCTAAAAGATGTTGTATGGAACTTAAAACGTAAGTCAAGTTCACAAATGTGTTCAAAGACTTGTAATAATGGATGCAACGGAGGGTTGTAAACACTAGCAATCCTAAAGTTATTACTATCAGTTGTGTAAGTACCACCCATTAAAAGATGCAAGTTAAGTTTTCTCGTAAACAATCTCAAATCAATTAAGGTTTTAACTAAATCAAGTTTCTGAACTGGGACATATGTAAGACCCTTAGACAATAATTCAGTGACTTCAGGTGTGATATCTACTGAGGAAAAGTTGTATACTCTGAAGTCACCTTTTGCGTTACTTAGTGTTACTAAAGGCTTAATTGTATGAGTGTTGCCCTCTAGTGTAATGTAGTCACATGTTTCCCCTACCCCCGTAAGACTAGAATTACTTGCTAGCTCATACAGTGGAACAGGAACACAAAATGTACAATCAGAGTCTATTAAACAATCAATAATCGAAGAAGCAGTACCTTGGTTTATCTCGTTTTGTGTTTGTTCTTCTGGTTGTAATAACCTGATGGTTGTTTCGGTCGTGCCCCTAAAACATTAGGGTTATTAGACCTCAGGTTATAATGAGCAGTTTTATTGTTGTGGTTATGTAAATCCTCACATGGTCTTCACTCAACTTGTACGACCGACAAGCTATAGAAACCAAAAAACTGCAAAAAGTGCCGACTGCACACAATGAGAGAACACTTGATAAAACCAAGGACAACTTTATTGTTGCAAGCTGTAAAACAAATAATCCCAGTAAAGGTAAGCGCTTTCAGCGAGTCCAAATGGCCCGCCTTCATCAGACAATTAGTGAACAAGGGCAAGTGCATTTTATACTAAACTGATTAGCCAATACATTAGTTATTTAAAGGCACATGAATGAATTGATGTCATAAGATGGCTTATTTGAAACACTTAGAACAGTTAGAAAAGTTGAAAATTAAAAGCAACAATAGAAGAGCCATGACAGCCCATTTTAAACGTTGCTATATTACATTAAAATAAAATAATATAATATCGAACCTCCATACACCAGAACAAGTGTGTTAGAAATACCTAAAAGGAATTCTTAAAAATAATGCAGCAGTACAATATTGACAGCTCCAAAAATTAGCTAAAACCAATAATAATAGAACTAGAAACCTAAAAAGGTACTACTATTTACAATGGCTGTGTTTGCTCATACACAATCAATGAGACCAAACAGGAGGAGAAAAAGTAAATGAGAAAAACCCCACCTTGCATCTCTCTTCAAATGAATAAAACGTGAATGAACATGCGTATTGTGCAAAATTTACCTGATATGGGACAACCATTTGAGGACACATTTAATTGATATAGCCTCATTAATACCAGGAAGAATGTGAGCCCTGGTCCTAATCTGCCATAGCAACTCGTCAATTTCTAACCTGAGTTGCCATGGTCCGCCCCTGATATCAATATCCCTTTGTTGTAGGACACAAAATTGGAAAATGTGCCCTGGGTACTCGATACAGTGCCTAGCTAGGGCATTAGTAACATCTTCTTTAGAGATAGCATATTGGTGTTCATATATTCTACATTTAAACTTTCTTTCGGTTTTGCCAATGTAGAACACGTTACATGTGTTACAAAGTGCGACGTAAGTGACCACTTTGGACTCACAATTATAATGCCCATTAACCTTGTACTCCTTACCACTGATGTTAAACCTGCTCCCCACCTTGATATGTTTACATTGGGAGCATGCACCACATCTAAACATACCACTAGGTCTGTTTGATTTTGGACGTGACCTTCTTTCAAAAATGCTTTTAATATTCTCACCTCTTCTGTATGTAATCTTGGGTATTTCACCCAAAACCATACACAGTGGTTTATCATGTTTGATGATTTCCCAATTTTTGTTAGCAATTTCCTTGATTTTCATGGCATCAAAGGAGTATGTGTGTAAAAAACTCGTCTTGAAAGTAGTCATGTGCTGGTTATTATCGTTAACAAAGACTAACCGGTCTTGCAGGGGTATAGAATCATTTAGGGGTGTTGATGGAACATTGTTATGACCTAAAAGTAATGGGACAAAGTAACCGGAGTCATGTTTATGTGTGACTTCTGTTACTATTTCAACAACTAAAGACCTTGGATAACCTCTTGCCAAGAACATTTTAATTAAATTGTTACATTCTGCTTGAAAATCATCTTGGTCTGTAACCATCCGGGCTGCTCTAACTATTTGCCCCTTAACCACAGCTTTCTTCTGATGGTATGGATGGTTACTAGTGAAGTGTAAGAAAGCATTAGAGTAAGTAGGCTTTCTGTAAATCCGACTGATGAACCTTTGATTAACACTATCCTTGACTAGTGAGATATCAAGATAATTAATCTCACGATCTTGGATATTGTAAGTAAATTCCAGAAAATCGGTTGTTTTAGTTATGTTGTCTTTAAATGCTGGAATCAATGCTTTGTCCCCATTCCAAATGCAAAGAATATCATCCTGGTACCGAGTGTACCAGGAGATATATTGCTTGAACAACTCGTCATTGAAGAGAAAAATGGATTCCCAATGTGCAAGTACTGCATTAGCAAAGGTACCGCCACAGGGGGAACCCATAGCTACACCTGAAGTTTGTAAATAAAATTTCCCTTCAAAAGTGAAAAAATTGTTGGACAGTATGATTTCCAACAAAGTTTCAATAAGGTTGATGGTGTCATGTTGAGCATTTTTGGCTAACATGAATTCCCTCACCCACGCTAGGCCAGTCTGCTGAGGAATGACAGTGTAAAGATCTTTGACGTCTATTGTGAGAAGGACCATGGTGTCATTATACAAGAGCTTGTTGATTTCACTAAGACATGACCATGAGTCCTTACAGATGTGCTTCTCGCTACCAATCAAAGGTTTCAGAACACTGTCAACATATTTAGCACATGCCTGGGTAATGGAACCCCTCCCGTCTATAATAGGTCTAAATGGGGGGGCCTCTAGACTTTTGTGGAGCTTGGGAGTGCCAAAAAGCGCAGGGATTCTTGGAGCTGCCATGGTCAGGTATTGAAGAATTTCTGAGTCAATGTAACCCTCCAGGAAAAGATCATTGAGTATGTTATTGATTTTCTTGTATGCACCTCGAATCTCATTCAGAGATGATATTATGTAGGCTGAAGACTCGAGATGTTGTGTCATGCATTCTACATATCTGTAGTGATCCATAAAAACTATCCCCCCACCTTTATCTGGTTTCATAGCTCTTATGTGACAATCTTTAATCAACTGGATGAAATCCTTTTCTGGGGGGGTGATGTTACATGGTTTCTTCTGACTGTTATACATGACATGATTCTTAACAGCCCACATATCCATCTCACACATTTTTTTCAAATGATTGCAAGGTAGGATGTAATGGAGGGTTATAAGAACTAGCTACCCTCAATAAACTGACCGCAGACGAATCGTTACCCATTATACAATTTAAATTGAGTTTACGTATAAATACTTTAAGGTCAATAATCAACCTCCCTATGACGCCCTGGAACAAATGAAAAGTCTTTGGCAAGGAAATCAACAATGTCCTGTGGTATGACTAAAGAGGTATAGTTATACACAATGAAGTCTCCATTGGAACTCCGGCACAAATTAGGACCAGCACCCAAATTGATTAGATCCGTCACCTCCTGCGACCACGTTTCTTGTTCCTCGAATTGGACTGAGGTTGAACACGGGGGAGATTGTTCCTCCGATTGTTGTTGACCACTTGAAAATCCTGATCTTGTACATTATTGTGATAATCAGGAATATCAGTTACAGGAGGAATCAGGTCATCTGCCGCTGGAGGAAGGGATGTAGGGTTTCTGTTGGTGTTGTTGTTAAGTCTAGGGCTTCTTCTAACAGGTCTACTAGGACCGTTGTTAGAATTAATATTTTCAGTATTCGACTGCGGTACCTGATGGAGACTAGGGCCAACTGTTGTAGAGTCTCCATGATTGTTATTCATTATTTTAATGTCATATAGCAACGTTTAAAATGGGCTGTCATGGCTCTTCTATTGTTGCTTTTAATTTTCAACTTTTCTAACTGTTTTAAGTGTTTCAAATAAGCCATCTTATGACATCAATTCATTCATGTGCCTTTAAATAACTAATGCATTGGCTGATCAGTTTAGTATAAAATGCACTTGCCCTTGTTCACTAATTGTCTGATGAAGGCGGGCCATTTGGACTCGCCAAAAGCACTTACCTTTACTGGGATTATTTGTTTTACAGCTTGCAACAATAAAGTTGTCCTTGGTTTTATCAAGTGTTCTCTCATTGTGTGCAGTCGGCACTTTTTGCAGTTTTTCGCTCAACTTGTGCATTGTTCCCAACTCCAGCCTCAAAAGAGGTACTAGTACAGTCATTTAAGCTGCTGTTAGTATTAGGAGGTGAGACACTACTATGTATAGAAGGATTTAATGGATGCGACAAACCAGACCAAACCTGTGCAGGTGAAGGGTTGGGATAGGCAGTCCCTTCGTTATAAGATTTAATGTCTGTCAGTTTTCTTAGTTTTATTGACTATACTTGAAAAAATCCTGTTGTAGTCATATTTGTAATGCTGAAATTCAGTATCTAGTCTAATAAGTTCGTCAAGTTCAGCTACTTGTTTGCTTAACGAGTCCACTAGCAGTGTGTAATGTTTAATCATCAGATTTAACAATTCAAAGCCATGGCGGTCAAACAAAACAAGTAAATCCTTATGAAACTCAGAATTGTTAACCAACCCAGTAGGATATTGATGATGTCTAAGGACCACACTATTCAGCAATTCATATCCACTATTTATAGGAAATCTACATATTCCAACACGTTTCTACACTACTCTAGTTGTCACCCACCCTTGAAGTGCTTCATTTGATTAAATAGTTTTACTCAGTCGTGCTGTGTCGTGGCTTCTACCTTCTGTTGTTTGGATGATGTTCCTAGATATTGGAGTGTGTTTGCATGTAATTGGCTATGGGAATGTTACCATAGCTGTTCCACATGCAGTCAGCTAGAGGAGGGCTGCAATTCATGCAGAGGCCATCAGCTGATCATTAGCATCACTTACAAACCACATGCTGCAGCCTAAGCAAAGCAAGTGTAAGTCTCCACATCCAGCAGAGAGGGAGTGAGAGAGGCAGACAGAGGCAAAGATAATCTGGGAGGGGGTGGGAGAGTAAAACTTAAGCATGTTTGTGTCACACACCTACCAGCACAGGTTATCAAACCCCTGACAACTATGTAGGGTGCTATCACAATTCTATGCAGTTATTGGATGTGCCACATAGGTTACTTGATGTGGAGGCCTCAGAACATATATGTGATTGTGAGTGACATCTGCAACAGGGATATGGTAGCTATATGGTAGGTATAGTGCACGTGCCTGTCTGCATAAACAGGTGCCAGCGTCAACACAGCCACACTCTCACAGGGACGCACACACATTGACACACTTGGCAGGGCCAGGAATACAACTCATCACTAGTGAGATAGCCACAACACATTACTGTACAGGTATCACATGCACCACACGGTCATACGGAGGTTATATGGGCAAAGGGTATGGCATCAGACAGCATGCTTCAGTATGCCAATGGGGGTTGTAGTGAATGTGGATATGATCATACGCATTATACAACACACACACAAACACACAGGGTGCCAGTGCTGACATGCATGGGTGAATTTCTGCACGGGTGTGTGGTGGTCGACTGTGCCAGACAGCTATACAAGGCTAGGTGATGGGTATATCTTGGCATCAGGCCACATGATAATGGTCTGCATTGTGGCCCAGGGCTGTAGTTTCTGCATTTTCCCACACAGGTGGGTATTGTATCCCCCATCCAGTCACCTGGGTGACTATTGCGTGTGGTCAATGCTGTGCATCGCTTGCCATGTATGTGTTCCTTAGTCCATGACATGGACAGAGTCTGGGATGTGCACGCCTCCCACATGCATGTACAGTGACATGTGGAATTGTACCTGGGGTGTCTGACCCATGTTGTGTACACAGATTATCATCAGATGTGCAAGTCTTGGCCTCCTGTGGTGGGAACTGGTAATGGACAGCAGGTTACTCTGCACCTACATTGATAGCATGCAAACGACATTCCCTGGTGTCAGTGGCATCTGTCCATACAGGGCATGTTTTCAGGCATGGTATGTCCTTTGTGGGTCACATTTGATGGCACCACAAGTGTTGCAGGTGTCCAGTGGAGAACATGGGGAAGGTGCACTGTTTCCATGTATGTGCCTATTGGACAGATGGACAGGGTGCCATGCCCTCTGTAGCCCACTGCAATCACTCCATAGTTACTATCAGTGGCCAATATGCAGTGTATTACCTACATATTGTCTGTTGCCTAGGCAAGTATGTGTTTGTGTGTATGAGACATGGGTTGAGAGTGTGCTCTGGGTAATACTGGGGTTGCTAACTGTGATTGCCTGGCCTTGATGTCACATGTATGCGTATGGATTTGCACCCCAGCCTCTTGGCTATTTCACATCTGTTATTCCTGTATGGTGGACATTGTGATATATACTAGGGCCACCATATAAGAAATTTGCAAAACCTGCTCCACATTGGGCCCAGGTGTCACACACTCCCACCTCCATACAGGATATGAGTTACAAACACAGACACACACACCTGTCATGTCTGGGATTAGAACCACTACCTAACTAGTTTCTTACACTATAGCACTACTCAGTTATAGTACACGCCACAGAGATTACTGGAGTACTCCTTCCCCAAAGGTGTATATCACATTGGACGACATCAGCAGGATTGCCAAAGTAGAACATTCAAATTGTAGTGAGTTTGGCTAGGCTAAAATGCATTGCTCTCTACTCAGACAGTGACACACACACACACACAAAACATCTACAACTGACATGTAGGTATAGAACCCCTAACAGAGATCTATATCACACTACAGCATGGAGCTGTTATAGGATGCTCCACGGGGATTACTGGAGAACTCCTTCCCCAAAGGTGTATTTCACATTGGATGACATCAGCAGGATTGCCAAAGTAGGTCATTCGAATTGTATGGAGTGTGACTACCTTAAAAAGCATTGTGCTCTACACAGATAGACACACACACACAAACCCTTGTCAAGTTGGGGATTAGAACTCCTACCTAACTAATTTATCATACTACAGCAGTGCACAGTTATAGGACATGCTACAGAGATTACTGGGCTATAACCTTCCCAGAGGTGTATTTCTAGGTGGATGACATCAGCAGCCTTGCCAAAGTAGAGCATTTCAATTTTAGGGAGTGTGACCACCCTAAAAAGCATTGCTCTCTACACAGATAGAGTCAGATACACACACACACACACACACACACACACACACACACACACACACACACACACACACACACACACACACACACACACACACACACACACACACACACACTTGCCAAGTCTGGGATTAGAATTCCTACCTAACTAGTTTATCACACTACAGCAGTACACAGTTATGGCACATGCTATGGAGATTACTGGGCTACAATCTTCCCAGAGGTGTATTTATAGGTGGATGACATCAGCAGCCTTACCTAAGTACAGCATTTCAATTGTAGGGAGTGTGACCAACCTAAAAAGTATTGCTCTCTACACAGACAGACACACACTTGCCACATCTAGGATTAGAACTCCTACTTAACTAGTTTTTCACACTACAGCAGTACGGAGTTATGGCACATGCTACAGAGATTACTGGGCTACAACCTTCCCAGAGGTATATTTTTAGATGGATGACATCAGCAGGCTTACCAAAGGTAGAGCATTTTAATTGTAGGGAGTGTGACCACCCTAAAATTCATTGCTCTCTATACAGACAGACACACACAGACACTTGCCAAGTCTGGGATTAGAACTCCTACCAAACTAGTTTATCACACTACAGCAGTAGGCAGTTATGGGACATGCCACAGAGATTACTGGGTTACAGTTCTCCCAAAGGTGTATTTTACAGTGGATGACCTCAGCATGCTTGTCATAGCAAGGCTATTGGGAGGGCAGAGTGTGTGCATGGGCCATAACCCATTCATCTAGGGGTTGACACGCCACATGCGGGCACAAACAGGGTAATATTTTACAGGTACGTGTATACAGCTGCTAGATGACTACTTCCTTGTACAGTCATGTTGCACAGCTAGCACGTGCATGACATAGTCTGTAATGCTGGCAGATACCGGTGGCTAATATCTGCAGTGAGTGACATCTGACCCTCATGTGATTGTGGCCCTTTGGCTGTGTACTGGGTGGGACAGGCCTGAATGGCTCCTTGTCACAGTCACCCTCTTCCACACATCTATGTACTTCTACCTGTGGCTTATTATAATGTGTTGTCCTTACATATATGCCTGTATTCCAATCCACTGTGTGTGCAAAGCATGAGTGGTGCATACTGAGGAGTGTCTGCACTAACATCTGTGACTGACAGATATGTCTGTTCCACTGGTGTCTGCAGACATGGCCTTCATGTGTTTAAGTGTGTGAGCATGCCCAGTATGCCCGTCTGTATTGCATGTGTGGATCGAGTCCAGGTAGTTTGAACTGCAGTGTTGACCTTTGTGTTGTACACCTACAGGTAGCATGCTGTCTCTGCAGGGTGTCCGGTGATCATTTGGCATTGACTGTTACTACATTTCTGCATAGGATGGGGGAGGGCATACCTGACTATTTATACATTTCTACACAGGAATGGGGGGGGACACACCTGACTGTTACTACTTTCTACGTAGGATGGGGGCACAGCTGACTATTCCTACATTTCTACACAGGATGAGGTGAGCACACCTGACTGTTATTACATTACTACATAGGATAGGGGGCACATGTGACACTTGTCCACATTTGCTAGGACTGTACTGGTATGTTGGGTACTCCATTTCATTCTGTAGTCTAACTTATCATGCTGACTAGAGGCATACCAGTGTACTACAAATCTTAGCTTTTATTTACCTACATATTAGTTTCTGACTTCCTACCCTTCAGAACTGACATCCCACTGCCTGACGTGCTGTAGTCTGTCTGTGTAGGCCTGGGAGGAGGTTATCCATAGGCCTCATTCAGAGGCCATAGCACAGCCTTTGTTTGTGTTTGTCTACACCTGTCCTGCTGGCTGTGACTGTTGTTGGGTATGCAAATCCCCCTGACTGGCATGTGTGAGTCACTTACCTTGTGGGTGTCCCAGTATTGAGGGAGGTGCTGCAGGACTGTCTATGTCTAATACACATCGTACAATCCTTACACATGGTTAAGCACAGGTAGTGTAATGTTTGGCATCCCTTTTACTGTATGTGAGAGTCAGAGAGAGGTGTTATTCCCTGTGTCCCTCCTGTGTCAGTGTATGTGCTATTCATTGCCTCTTTGCCAAGGCCAGGGCATACTGGGCATATCTCCTTCTGCCTACTGGGGCAGGCTCAGGTTGTTCCTCCTCGGAGTCACTCTGTGCCTGTGCAGGCCTTGGCAATGGTGGGGGGCTATGTGGCCCTGCCCCGTACTGTTCCTGCTGCAGCTGTTTCCACAGGATCATATTGTGTAGCATGGCACATACAAGGACAATTTGGGTACATGTAGCTGGTGAGTACTGCAAGGCTCCACTGGATGTTTCCAGGCACCAGAACCATGACTTCTGCATCCCAAACACACACATTACTAGGATTCTAGTCTGTGCGTTTGCCTCATTATGGACTTCTTATTTGGGTGTGTGTGCATTTCTGATGGGTGTCATCAGCCATGGCTCCAGTGCGTATCCAGCATCCCCCACTAGGTGACCATCAGGGATGTCCCCATTGGCAAATCTCTGGTACAGCTGCATCAGATGCCAGATGTGGGAATCCTGATAGCTTCCAGGGCAGCCAGCACACACATTCATTATTATGCCCTGGGCATCAAACATGACCTGGCAGTTGATGGAGGGGAAGCCCTTGTGGTTGATGTATACCCTCACTGGGTTGTCCTTTGATGCGTATGTGTGTGCAGTCTATAGCACCCTCTACCTCAGGGTATTTTTCTATTTGGTGGAACAGTTGCATATTGCTGGCTAACACCTCACGGGTGTTGGGGAAATATACGTGCTCACTAACATGTGCTGACATGGCATGCAGGAACCGGTGGAGTACCCTGGATGCTGATGACCTGTGAAATTCCCATCATAATCCCAGTTGGCCTTTGGAAGGTACCTGTAGTTAATATTTGTAGGCCTACATATACCTTGGTATCCACTGGAATGGGTTCCCCTCTGTTAGTTCTGTGTGTCAGACGTGGCCGGCACATCTCAACAATTTGCTGTAGGAGGTCCCTGTCCAGCCTATAGCACTCCACTATCTCCAGCTCATGTAGCCCCTGGTAGGTTACCCTGGGTCTGTACACTCTTCTCTGTTTCCTCACTGTGGGTTGGTCAACAGCATTCACAGCATCACCACCCTCAACCTCTTTTACAAGTTGTTGTATGATAGCTATTGTTGCCCCTATCATTTTGCTGCTGTGAGTGTTAAAAGTTTGCCACTTGTTTACACCGGTGGTGTAGAGTGTGGGAAAACCAGAGGGGAAGGTGTTTGCATAGTTTATAGTAGTGATCTGGGATGGGCTGGTCTGCTGCCTGTGTAATTGGCTGATTCTGATGCATTTCACCTGCCAGCTATGCTGGTTCTCCTTGATTACCTTCCTACTAATGTTTTCCCTTCCCATTGCCTTCCTGTTTAAGCCTGGGGGTGTGCCTTGCAAACAGAGTGCACAAATGTGTACACTGCTGCTATTTCCTGGTTTAACTTTTTTTCTACCTTTAAAACCCAGTGGGCGGCGCGCACACCCGCTTAGGTAATGTAAAGAGTGCTAGGCAGGTTTAGACACTCCCCCTAGCTTAGCTGTGCTAAGCTAGGAGAAAACCCGAGCCACAAGGCTCCAATCTGCTTACAGTATGCTTGACACACACACCCATGATGTCACCTAACCCCTAGGCTTGCACCAAGCTAGTCCTACTCTTACACTGTTGGGACCTAACTAGCATGCTGGGGGAAACTGGGATTCAGTATCATTCCCCTCATTTGCATAGGATTGCCTGCTAATGCATGGTTACATGTCTCACACTGTGCCTCCCCCCTTAGCAACCACTACTCACTGGCCATGTGGTCTTCTGCCTGCCATTGACTTGCATGACAGAATTGTGGTTTTAGTTAGGGTGCTTAATTTAAGTTTCTTTTGTTATTTTCCCCCCAATCCCATTAGTGCCCAGCTTCCATAAGCTTAAACAGCTGAGATCAGCTAAAAAAAAATTAAAAGTTGAGTTTTGTATTTTTTTCACTGTTTCCATGCCAATGGCCTTATACTTGGCCATTGGCATGCTTATTACATGATATGCAGCCTTTATTTGGAGCTGTCACAGCTCCGTTTTGGATTTTTGGATTTTACAGAAATGTACGTGGTTACTAACCGAGTACATTTCTACAGACTGCACTAGTCCTGCACGGCCGGTTGCAAACTTCCTGGATTGCAAAATCATCTCATTTGCATAGATTTCTCCTGCAAATGGGGTGAATTGCATACAGGGGCTTAGTCCATGCAGGATTAGTGCAAGAGCGCTCGTGCACGCCCCTGCAGGCTGTTCCTGGATCGCACGGCAGACATATTGCCCACTAGAGCTTTTGCACCGATCTTGCACGCCGTGCAAGGTGTAGAGAATCTGGGGGTGAATGTTAATGAAGCTTTTTAATTATGTATGGCATAAATGGTACTTAAATACACACACAGCTGCAATCACTGCAAGGTAGCAGAATTACAGCTAGCTTCACATGTAAGCTTTCAGCTGATGGCATCACTGTGGGCAATACGCTTTTGTCATTACCTATTTATATTATCATTAATCTTTATAATTCAAATTGTACATATTGATAGGCCTTTTGTGATCAAAAATTATTGCAAAACAACCTGTGTCTGACATAATTAATGGCTGCAGGATTGAACAATATGCACGTGGATGGGTATATGGCTAAAAGCAAACAAACCTTGTGAAACATGGATGAAGATAGCATAAAATGATATTAGTAGTAAATTCTGGGTCACCTTGACTGTTTCAGGTTTGCTTATGGAAAACAAATTCTGAGGGTTTCCGTAAGTTGTATGTTAACTGTATAGTTTACAGATACTTTCTGATGCTTAGTAATGCACATACTATAGATACAGCAAGAATGAAAATATATCCACACTTCACTGCGATTAATGTGTACTGCCTGTATTATGCTTACAGAGACCAACAATTTCTGAGGGTATCCATATGTTACATGTTAACTGTATAGTTTATCGATACTCCTTGACACTTAGTAATGAATGTACTATAGATTCAGTAGGAATGAAAAGATATCCACACTTCACTGTGATTAACGTGTTATGCCTGTGTTTTGCTTAAAGAGATCAATGAATTCCGAGGGTTTCTGTAAGATGTATATTAACTGTATAGTTTACAGAAACTCTCTGATGCTTAGTAATGAATGTACTATAAATTCAGTAGGAATGCAAAGATATCTGCACTACACTGCGATTAATGTG
Source organism: Protopterus annectens (assembly GCF_019279795.1). Taxonomy (NCBI): domain Eukaryota; kingdom Metazoa; phylum Chordata; order Ceratodontiformes; family Protopteridae; genus Protopterus; species Protopterus annectens. The sequence goes on along the minus strand of NC_056725.1, from coordinate 1,791,625,507 downwards.
TATTCCAATAGAAAATCTGTGGGGTGACCTGAAGAAGGCTGTGCACAAGAGATGGCCTCGCAATCTAACAGATTTGGAGCACTTTTGCAAGGAAGAGTGGGCAAATATTGCCAAGTCAAGATGTGCCATCCTGATAGACTCCTACCCAAGAAGACTGAATGTTGTAATTAAATCAAAAGGTGTAAAAGCATTAGTTTAAGGGTGTACACACTTATGCAACCAGCTTATTGTACATTTTTTATTTTTTATATTTATTCCCCCAACAGATTTGTTTGTTTTTCAATTAAATTGTACAGCTTATAGGTCACATTAAAGGTGTGAAAACTTTTGAAATTATTTATTGTGGTCAGTTTTTTTATATTACAAAAAACTGGCATTTTCACAGGAGTGTGTATACTTTGTATATCCACTGTAACTGCTTCACAATTAAAGCAAATGCTGTATTACTTCTATAATGTCCTTCAAGTTGTAGTTTTTGCACCTGACACCAAAAAGTTTGGCAAAGGTGGAACCAGTGTCCTTTCAGTATGCTTTCTGGAAAATATGTTTTAATGGAATTTACAGCTTCCTTCTCCAAATCAGTTAGGATCATATGATGATCCAGGAAAGGACATGCCATGCTTCTCACAAAGATATATCACCATTGATCAAAAGATGTAGCAATGTTTAGATTTAGATAGCAATACACCACGGACCAGGGGAAGGATTTTATGCTCATCTGCGTTACTCAGTCTGCCGTGTATAGTGCATATCTGTCTAAACACTGGTGTGTCAATTGGAAATGTCCTATCTGACACAGTAAATGGGATGCATGTTAGGCTACATATATTGTCTGAGGTGGTTATTATAACAATTGGTGAATTGTTAATGTCCTCCTCAATGCATTTAATTATGAATTCACCTGTTTTTAAAAGAATCGTATCAGGTGTTAATTCCCTTAGAACAGATAAATCTTTTTCGGATGCTGTCTGCTGAGATTGTCATATTTGCTGTACCATGTACTACAAAGCTTTAGTACTGGGGAGGTGTGTTGCATTTTCTTCAGATGTACATGACAAAACATCACAGACTATTTGACATGTATCTGCTGATAACTACATAGCATGTTTCCTAATGACATCCTTAGTATTTAACACATTTTTAGCAATAGTGTCAGAAGCAGGATGGCGCCCTATAGATTTCATTAGCACTTTCCCTTTGCTATTACCTTCAGTTATACACCTCCCCTTAAATTTGACAAATGTTTTCTTAATGCAGCACCAGTCTTTATGGTTGACCTTTTTGTGAGTATACATGATCAATTTCCCCAGATGCTGTGTCATCCATGTTGATATCTGGGCTTGTTGAGGTTGCAGATGAAATAATGGATTCTGAGTTTTGTGTAATAGTTTGCTTCTGGAAGGTTCCGTGTGAAACAAACATTCTTTGGCACATTACTATAAATTCGGTGCTGAGCTTCATCATCACATTGAACGTGTGGCACATCCTGTATTCACAGTATACATTTAAGGCACAGAACAGCTATGGAAAGGTTTCCAACATATGTACTGTGAGTACATATGTTGAGACATAGAGTATGCTGATATATCTTCAATGCAATCATTGATTTGTCAGACTATCAGAGTTAACTTTAACTCAGTAATGAATTGCATTACTCATGTGGTAAACACTGCCATTTGTTTGTAACACATGTGAAGGTAAACTTTTAGTCCTCTACCAGTGTTGCATGTTGTGGGGGACTGCGTTGATATTATTTTCCTGCTGAATACATTGTTTGTAGTTTCTCTACTTGTACTTGCAGTGGCTATGTGGCTCATTTTCTGCTAGAAATTATGTATTCCAATGCTGTTATTCCTTATATATGCATTTCCTACTGGCTTGATCTGTTTCTGACATGCTTAACTCCCGTCACAAACTTCCTTTAATGTATTTCCCCATGCAGCTGGTAATTTCTATTAGGATAACATCCCGATGATGGAATATTGCTGCTTCATTTAATTGTATATGGTAGGTCGACTGCATTTTGCTAAAATGTTTCTGTAGTATGCTATTTCAAATTCGGCATGCTGGTCTTTCGAGATTCCACAGATCTATGCACATCACTGCACGATCCTACAGAGTGGACTTTGAGAAGCAGATAGTAAACCTGTGATCCATAGCTTTCTGTGTCTCTGCCGCCTGTCATGACAGAGGATTATGCTCACATTTTGATTTGTTTATGCCATTGTAAGCTACAGGTATGTCACTGCAAGATGTGGCCTCTGCAGATGCAGGTGCAGACAGACCAGGTATGGTTGGCTGCCTTGTTTACAGGATTCAAAAAATGTTAGCACAACTGTGATATATGATATTTATGATGTTTCCTCGAGACACAGGTACATCTGTATAACATGTTTACCATTTGTCACATGTGTCTACATATCATTTTAGTTTGCACTATACATGTCCTGCGCCTGCAGTTATGGCTATGGAGCGTTCACACATGTTGATTTTTGTGTGCTTTATCATGCTACAGGATCTATATTATGACAAATGATGCACTTTCCAAACAGGGACAACATAAATAGTTAGACATTCCATCTGTTTAATGCATATCAGTATTGGTGATCACATCTGTGCACTTCATGACTACTGTGTTCTTCTTCACCTGCCTAGAACAATGGCAATCTGCATATCTGCCTCAGCCAAATGGTATGTGCCTGTAGTACCTTGTGTGTATAATACTTCTATTGGAATGTGACATGGAACTGTTAATTGCATAACAGTGATTGATTGGGGTCTATGATTCCCCATGACAGTTTCAATTCTAACTTCACCGCTGGTGGTGGAGTCACAACAGGCATGTCAGGTATGTTTTACTATTTTTTTATTCCCAGTTGTCAGAATTGTGCAATATGTAATGTACATGAATTTTCTGTTATCTAGGGTCCATGAACTCCGCACAAGTACTACATCCTGGTAAGTCCATATCTCCATTAACATCATAGTTACATAGCTGGCCCATATATTATTACTAAGTTGCATCATATGTTGTTTGTGAATGCATGTATTTAACCTGTATCATATGTCTCTTCTTGTAGCTCATCCACAAATCACATATCTTTATAGACAGTGTCCAGTGTCACAGGGTAAGTTGTTAATGAAAAAATATATTGTTCAGTAGAACAGTCTTTGTATTGTGAGTAAGAGATTTAATTTCATTCTTACATCAATATAACTATATTATATATATATATATATATATATATATATATATATATATTTTTTTACCTTTCAGAAGGTCGAATGGCTGAAATCTCGAAATGCATATGGCCGAAGCCATATGCTCGAATTTCAGAAGCTCGACCTTCTGAAAGGTAAAAAAAAAAACAAAAAACAATGTAACACAAAACAATGCTCCTGCGGGGGGGCAAGCCCCCCTGCACCCCCCGCTACTTACGTATACCAACTCCGAGATCGCACTACAGCGCAGAAAAGGAAATTTCCCGTTCTGTGCTGTATGCTGATCCCCATTCAGATCAGCAAGTTTCTGAAATTTCGAGCATGTGGTCTCGACCATATGCATTTCGAGATTTTAGCCATTCGACCTTCTGAAGGGGAACCATATATATATATATATATATATATATATATATATATATATATATATATATATCTATAGTTTATATCTATATTTTTCTGTATATCTATCTATCTCTCTCTCTCTCTGTATATATATATATATATATATATATATATATATATATATATATATATATATATATATATATATATATATATATATATATATATATATATATATATATATATATATATATATATATATATATATATATATATATATATATATATATATATATATATATATATATATATATATATATATATATATATATATATATATATATATATATATATATATATATATATATATATATATATATATATATATATATATATATATATATATATATATATATATATATATATATATATATATATATATATATATATATATATATATATATATATATATATATATATATATATATATATATATATATATATATATATATATATATATATATATATATATATATATATATATATATATATATATATATATATATATATATATGTCGAAATGACAAAATGCAGACACCTAAGAGACCAGCACCATTTGCTTAACGCAGACAGGGTGTGAGGTCGACAATACCCAAGTAGGGAACTACTTCCTTTACTCAGAAATTGTGAGATCTGAGAGTTAGTATATATAATTAGCAGCCCCACACCTGGGGATGTGGGGGGAGATTGTCACTTTGCAAAAACACTTGTGTTGGTTTAGTCTTCTCTGCGGTAATCCCCTGGAGCAGGCACAGAATGTGTCAGTATTTGTGAATTCAACATTATATATATATATATATATATATATATATATATATATATATGTATGTGTGTGTGTGTCTGTGTGTGTGTGGGAGTGTGTGTGCGTGTATGTGTGCGTGTCTGTGTGTGTAAACAGGACTTGTAAATCTGACATATGCCTAAGACAAAGAGCTTAACATTAGTTTTTCTTGTCAGCTGTCTGTATGAGGAGGTGTTGCAGGGATAACTTTTAGCAGGCACTGGAGGCACAATAAATTGCACCCAACATCCAGGGAAGATATTTTGGGAAGGTTCAATGAGTAAAATCCTGGTGTCTTATTTATGACAACCCTGCACCCTCACTGCTGAACATATTTTAGCCCTACTGGTTAACTCACCCTGATGAGGAATAACTAGCAGATGATGGACATTATCAGCCATGGCAGCAGCTGAGTAAGTTCTGGAATAAACTTGATGTGTGAAGGGGATGGGAGTTCAATGACCACATGTTAACATAAGCATTTTAGACAAAAAACAATGGAATATATATTATAGTATCAGTCATAAGACCGTGCATTTCATTCTATTATAATATGAAACATAGTAATGTGCTTACCACATTTTATGTGTGGTTACA
>NC_056725.1:1791533005-1791615505 GCF_019279795.1 Protopterus annectens | reverse complement strand
AGCATCAGAATTACCTATTCTAAAGATTTAGACCTTGCTTGTGATATCAACAGGACCTATTGGAGAGACAGGTATGTATCCCAGTGACTACAGCTTTTCTGGACAGGCTACCTATCCATGTGAAGCAGAGTTTCTCCATAGCCCAGCTCAAGTGCAACTTGGATAACTAGAGGGGGACTGGAATTCTCCCCTGGTTTGGCCCCTATGTCTCTAATGGATACAGGCAAAATGTAAAAGGTCCATCCTCCAGGCTCCTGCTTGTAAAAGTTTCATTTTCTAAGCCCCTGTCTATGCTAGCAAGGGTACCAGAACTTGTCAGAGATTTGGTCTACATAGCTAAGCTTAAAAGGTCCCCATTGGTCATTAGCTTAGTACACACCTATGATCCTATGAACCTAAACCAAGAGTGCATAAGCAGTAGCAGTTGTGCCAGCTTACCTGCAGAAGAGATCTGTCTGTGCCCTTGTTTTGGACAGACTGAGAGGTCCTGAGGTAGACTGTATTCATTATAACAGATATGCCACATATTTTCCTTTTCTGTTACCTGATTCCAATACTGCCTCAGCTTCCCTACTCCTAGCTTCTTTCAGTTGTGTAATTTGGAATGAGTCTTCAGCATGGCTGTGGTATAGATGAAACCACTGCATGGACCTATTCCATTGCAGCAGTACCACAGCCACTGTCACTGAGTTCTTTAAAGTGTGTTTTCACTAAAAACAGACCTGCACAACAGCTTTAGTTTGTTATTTGTGTCATTATTCTGCTGCCTGGTTCTTAGGAGGTGGAGACGATGGCCGCATCACCACACTCTTTTAAATGAGGAACATTATACAGGTACCTGCCCTGTCATAGGCTGGGCATGTAATCTTTTTGCAAATGAAGTGGTTGTCATTGGTTACTCTTGCTCCAAGGCTTGGACACTGGCTTGAGAATGGGCAGATATCTCACTATTGCTTACCTCTGTTCCCTTTAGCTAAAAACACCCTACCAGTATGACTGATCACACTTCTGCTTGCATCAGCTGAGACAATTCTGTTCATTCTTTATTTCCATTCTGTTATAATTTCTTACCACACATTTGCATATTTTTTTCATTAATTTGCAACCATTTAACTACAATCAAAATGTTTTTTCTAAAACTAGAGAGCCTGCAAAGCACAGTTAAGATGTTCTGTCATGCACACAAACTGTGTTTCAGAATGTGAAGACTGATGTCTGCTGACTGAGTATATTTTGCACCAATTTCAGTAACTGCCGATGAGCTGTGCTCCTTGCTCTTTGTATACCTGCACTTCACTTGCAATCAGTCACTGCCACTGAATACAGGTGTGTGAATCAAGGACCTACACATAGGTAGGAAATACTGTTTAAATCATACTGCAGCACTACAGTGCCGTTACTACACCCCTTTAAGTTGTGCGTAAGTATATGCACCCTCCCATATGTCAGGGTGCAAATTGGTAGTTGGCAGGCTGATAACCCTCTGCACACAGGAAGTATATATCCTGAGGGCTACAGATGTCTTAGACACATGTTAAGTAGATTATGGTATGGCTCACAGGAGACATGGGGAGTTGCAAGTATACTGTGTGAGAGCACACATATAACAGTCTTACATATATGTGATTGACAGGAGTAAATACATCCAAGGTGCTGTGTGAGTGAGGAAGGACAGAATATACTAAGGACATGGGCTACATCATCTTAGGTGCCAAAGAATAACACCAACAGTTCTGATATAAACATATGCACCGTGGTTACATTTTATGGATATGTGCAGTAATGTAATCTATAGTACACATAGCATAATGTATATGGATACTGCTACATGCACTATAGGCATACTTGTTACATAAGCAGATTATGGTGACACTCCATTCTCCTTACTACTCTGCAGCCAGGAGCAATTTGTAGTTATTCATGGATCACTGGCCTTGATAACAGAGTGTGCTTGTTCTGCACATAATATAATGAAGGGAAGGGATATAGTCCTGTCTTACGTCACTGGTGGAAGACTGCTGATATGTCTTTGATGTGTAAACTAAGGCAAGCTTACCTACAGTACTTCTGAGAAAGGTACAGAACTGCTATATGAAACAGTTGCCAATATATTGTTTTGCAACTATTTAACATTCTCTCAAATATACTTTTCCTCTTCCCAAGTCATGTTATGCAGTGTAAAACATCACATTTGCAGGCAGACTGGGAAGCTGTATGTAATATATATCTCTCTTCTGTCATTCTGCCGTGTGTGTGTGTGTGTGTGTGTGTGTGTGTGTGTGTGTGTGTGTGTGTGTGTGTGTATGAGTATGTGTGCAAGTGAGTGTAAGTTGGTTTACTTAGAATGAATCTGCAGATTTGCAGTGCAATATTTTCAACCTGTTTTGGTGTTTTTTTTTAATGAATTGGAAATGAGGCTGTCAGTCCTTATTTGCATATCTGCTTTGTAGCATGACTATTCCAGGTACCTGATTGCTTAGTGGATGTTATTCCCCATTTGCTTGTTTTTTTTTTTTTTTTTTTTTTGTAGGGCTTTGGTCTTTTTTTTTTTTTTGTTGTACAACAACATTTTGCAGTTATGGGCAATGTTTATGAAATTAACAGATAATCACAAAAAAGGAGTTGAAATGAAAATGAAATGAGGACATGGAGTTCCCACTAGCACAAGTATGCTTATTGTTCTGCAGGGGAAAATGGTAATTGTTCTTTTCAGTTTCATTAGAAGCACAGCAATCCATAACAATAGCTTTTATTGATGCACATCACAGATCACTTTAAACTTGCTTGAGAAATATGTATGGCACTAATGTATATTTTATTTTTTATTTTAAAGTTAGCTGTCTTTCCAGCTAGTCGTTATAGTCCACCATAGATCAGCACTGACTGCTAGCCAGTTCTTTGCAAGGGACAGTATCTGAAGCTTTGCTAAAATCTAGTTAAACAGTCACAAACAAATATGATATAGCAAAAGAAGTATATGCTTAGACAACTGTTAGCAGGAAACACTTCCATGTCAACATTGTTCATAGGTTCATAGGTTGGTACTAGGCTATCGGCCCCAGGCCCCATACAACCCCAGCCATAACAATTCCCTGGCTATTTCATCCCAGAATATTGTTCACTGCATGTTAGTGCTAAAAGCAGGGACAGCCTTAGGTCAACTGGTACCCTAGGTGAAAGGGGTCCACAGTGTCCCCCACACTGCCAACACTGTCCCTCCACAGACACACACACACACACACACACACACACACACACACACACACACACACACACACACACACACACACACACACACACACACACATTAAGCTAGAGGGTTGGGAATTGCAAGGCCCCCAGAAGCCATGGGGATTCTAAATGCTTTTAGGTGTATTTTACAGTTTTTTAAACAACTTTTTCACCCATTGATGGCCTGAACAAAAATCATGATTAAGGGAGGAAATATGGTCTTTACTCTGCAACTTTTGTTTTCCCCTGAATCCTTTCAACACACCTTAAATGACCAAGACTCATTGTAATAACTAAATTAAGCTGGGTGTCTAGGGGCTACTAGACACCAGAAGTCATGGTGTTATAGATGCTCTGAGATGCATTTTAAAACTTGTTCCCAACTTTTTGATTCAATGATGGGCTGAACAAAAATCATACACAAGGAAAAAATTCCAATCACACTTTTTATTATTTTACTTTTCATTCATGTATAGAGAGGTAAGAGACTATAGTATGTTCTTCTTTACAGAAACCTGGCTAAATCCTAGTATCAGTGACAGTACTGTTCATGTGGATGGGAAATTATTATTTAGAGCAGATAGAAGCCAAGCCCTCAGTGGTAAATTCAGGGAAGGTGGAGTTTGCGTTTACATAAACAATAACTGGTGCTCAAACTGCGAGAAAGTCTCAACCCTCTACTCTGACAATAAAATGTAGACCTTTCTACCTGCTGAGGGAATTCTCAACTCTCAGCTGTATATATTCTTCCAAGTGTAAACACAAATGAAGCACTGGCCACACTATACCAGTCAATCAGTGAATTGCAGAACAAAAATCCTGAATGTGTCTATATCATAGCCGGCGACTTTAACCAGTCTAATCTGAAAACAGTTCTACCGCACTTCTACCAGCACATAGACTTCCACCAGAGGTGTCAACTTACTAGATAAGATGTACACCAATGTCAAACAGGCATTCAGGGCAAAGCACTGCCTGCACCTTCATAACTCAGATAATATATTCATTATGCTGACTCCAGCGTACAGATATTACAAATCAGACAGAAACCATCCAAGAAACAGATAAAAGGATTGCTTTGAATGCACAGACTGGAACAAGTTCAAAGAAGCTGCCACTGCAGATCAACACACCAACCTGGAAGAGTACACTGAGTCAGTAGTAGGATTCATATCAAAGTGTGTGGATGGTTTGACAATCACCAAGAACATCATCACATGTGCCAACTTGAAACCCTGGCTCACAAGTGAAGAGTATGAGCTCTTGAGAGCACACAGGTCAGCCAGAGCAAACCTGAACAAGGGAACAAAAACAGCAAAAAGGGCACATGGTCAGAAGATCCAGAGTCACTTCAAAGACCCCAGAGACCCAAAGCAAATGTAACTAGGCATGCAATCCATCACAGATTACACGACTACGTCAGCACAGTGCGATGACAATATTGACTTCTTCAACAAACTAAACACCTTCTTCAACAGGTTTGAGGAAAGAAATAACACAACTGCAATGAAAGTCCCTACCAATAAGGGGCATGAAGTACTATGTCTTAACCTACTGATGCTAGAAGAACTCTGCACAGGGTTAACCCAAGGAAGGCGGCTAGACCCAACAACATCCTGGGATGGGTGCTTAGAGAATGCACTGACCAGCTGACACATGTTCTTACAGATAGCTACAATATCTCACTAAGCCAGGCTATTGTTCCCAAATACTTTAAAGATGCAACTATAATACTTATCCCAAAGAAAACCACAGCAGGCACCCAAAGAGGCAGAAGGTAATAATAAAACACGAGCCTGTAGGTGTAAGCAGCAGCAGGTTTAATCACATAAACGCCACACAATACAAAGTGTTTTCGTTCACCAGATTTCCTCAGATGTAAAATGAAAGAATGAAGGCTGTGCCTGCTTATATACCCCTCCCAATCTAATTAGTAGTTAAAACAATTGTTTAATTGACACCAATTAAATCCTGTAACTAAAATATTCGTGACAACCTACCAACTTGCCACAAATACAGATTAAAGTAGATAAAAACATGCACATTTTTTAAAAGAACTTTAAAATAAATATATAAATACTAAAACCATCACAATGTGTTGGACAGATAAATAAACTTGAATCAAAAACCAACAAAAGGAACTTGGAAAACAATATATATACTTATTTTATAGTTTTGCAGCTCTCATTTTTAAAATGGGGGCAATGGATATGTATTCATTCAGCCCTGGGAATTTATTGGCTTCCAATAACAACTGCCAAAATATTTCTCTCACCTCTATCCTATTTTCCCATGGGCCCCCCCTCACATCACATTGCACCTTCTCTACAACAAAGAAGCCCCATTTTGCATGGGGACATGTCAGTGTATGTTTAAACAAGGCATTTTTAATATCTTCGACTATAATAGCATATAAATGCTCATAAATCCTCCTTTTGAGTTTACGAGTAGTTTTTCCAATGTAAAATGCACCACAGCTTTTACATAGGGCTAAATAAATCAAGCCTTCACTATTACAGTTGGAAAAACTACTACTCTGAATCTGATGGTCTCTTGACAGGATGTATACAGAATCCTGTCTAAGTATATATGGGCATTGGGCACATGCCCCACATTTGTAGGCTCCCAATTTCTTACATGAAACAATAGAACCATTATGCTCCAGCAAATCCTTGAGATTCCTGCCTTTTTTATATGTAAATCCTAGGGTGTTGGTAAATAAAACGTCCAACTCTGAATAACACCTAAACCTGCTCCAGTGTTGAGTAATAATGTTTTTAACCCTAGAGGTATTCTGACTATAAAACATCACATAGTTACCCCCAAGGTTTCTTGATTTCATCCCTGGTAACGTCACCCCTGGTTGTTGTGTGGTACCCTGCACATTTATTGGTACTATCACACTTGTATCTCCTGTTCCCAAAATAGGGGCAAACCTATCCTTTCTCCCATTCTTTGCTTCCTCCAAAACCTCATCAATTAAATAGTTAGGATACTTCCTAGATATAAACATTTCTTTGACTCTCTGACTTTCGTCTTCGAAGTCAGAGTCCAAAGAGGTCATCCTACAACTACGGACAAATTGTCCCTTGATAATATTTCTCTTCTGTTTAAATGGATGGGAACTAGTGAAATATAGGTACGAGTTAGAAAAGGTTTCCTTTCTATATACATTAGATGTAAACTGCTGCCCTAGGATGTCTTTTTTAATAGTGACATCCAGAAAGTTCATATAGTCACATGTAATATGGGAAGTAAATTTCAAAAAATTAGTGGTATGGTTTAGATAGTCTATGAATTCTGTTAACTTTTCCATACTACCTTTCCAAAAAATGCAAATATCATCCAGGTAACATTTGTAATATACCCAATATTGTGCATATTCAGACTGGAACACAAACTGGTGTCAATTAAACAATTGTTTTAACTACTAATTAGATTGGGAGGGGTATATAAGCAGGCACAGCCTTCATTCTTTCATTTTACATCTGAGGAAGTCTGGTGGATGAAAACACTTTGTATTGTGTGGTGTTTATGTGATTAAACCTGCTGCTGCTTACACCTACAGGCTCGTGCTTTATTATTACCTTCTGCCTCTTTGGGTGCCTGTTGTGGTTTTATTGGTTCCTGGTTCTGTGGCACCCTTTCCTTGGAGTTTTTGGATTACTTATCCCAAAGAAGTAAACACCATCGGACCTAAATGACTGTTGCGCCATAGCACTCACCTCGATAGTAATGAGGTTTTTTGAGAGGCTGGTCAAGGATCATATAACTTCCAGTCTCCCTGCATCTTTAGATGCATTCCAGTTTGCATATAGATTAAATCGCTCTATAAAAGTTGCTATCTCAATGGCACTTCAAGTATCCATGGTCCACGTGGAAAACAAGAAGTGTTATGTGCGAATGTTGTTCATAGACTTTATCTCTGCCTACAACACAGTGATCCCCCAACAACTAATAAAGAAACTCAGCCAACAGGGAATAAACACACCCCTATGCAATTGGATTCTGGACTTCAGTGGCGGCTGATGACTTCAAATCAAACTGGGGCTGCAAGAGGCAGCTGAATGGTTGGGACCAATGGTAAGGGGTGTGGCCAGCTAGAAAGGGGTGGGGCTATGCTAAAAATGCAAAAACTGGGACTTGTTAAAGACGCTGCCCTGGGTGCCACTGCCAAACTGTCATTATGAGAGTTCAATCAAGGCAAAATGAATTGTAGAAGAAAAAAAATATTTCAATGCATTGGCTACATGACAGCTTACTTAATATCTAGATGGAAACAAAAAGTTACAAGGCATGAAAAAATAAATTAATTTATAAATACATTACTGGAATACTGGTCAAAATCAAGTATAAAAAATAAGCAGCATTCAACTCAAACCACTTCTCCATGCACTGCAGTTCTAATTATAATTTATATTCAACTTTATAAAAGTACCAAGTAACATGCTGAAAGTAGCAATATCACCACTTGTAAAAATGTTTCTTATCCAAAAAAGACCTGCTGGCTGACAACAACTATCTACTTGTTTCATAGGGAAAACATGATCAAAGTAAAAAATGAACATCAAACAAGAAACAAGCTCAAGATAATTTACTTAAAGGATTACTGCACTGGTTATGGACCACACATGATAGATTGGCATTCTGTTTAGTTTACGGGTAAAGCCTGAAAAGATGACTGCATGTCTCCAACAAATGTTCATAGGTTCATAGGTTCATAGGTTCATACTAGGCTATCTGCCCTAGGGTGTTTATAAGCCTAGCCAGAGTGTGTTTGGCTTTCGCCACCCATTTTAAATGAATTTTGCTATGCCCTTTTTCGAAGTTAGTATACTGTGCCTCTGTATAACAGTGACACAGAAGTGATACCCGGGGTAAACCTATGATCTCCCATCCACTCATCAAGATTCCTCTTGAAGAGAGTCAATGAGGGACTCTGCCTAACCTGGACTGGGATTTTATTCCAGAGTGAAGGGAGACTCTGGCTTATGAATCTGTCCCTCCAGCATGTCCTATTTATTTCAGTGCTGAGGTTCAAGTCTCTCTTTGGATTTTCTGAGGTGCAGCATGTCCATTAATTCCGGGTTGGACATGGCTTTATACATCAGGCACAGATCGCCTCTGAGCAGGCAGTATGCCACTGAGTAGAGCTGGAGTTTCTTTAACCGGGCAGCATATGGCATCTGTTTGAGCCCTTTGATCCTCTTGGTAAGGTACTTTTGTGGTCTTTCCAGTTGCTGCAGGTGTCTGGTAAGGTACATCCCAAAAGAGGCATTGTACTCAATTATGGGCCTGATGAGGGATGAGTAAAGAGGCACGATGACCTCCCCTGATCTAGATGTGAATCCCTTCATGATTAGGTGGGCTATATAAAATGTTTTTCTAGCCACTTTGGCCACGTGGTTTTTAAATAAGAGAGATTGCTATGAACTTGGGTCCCCAGGTCCCTAATTACTTCTTCCGTACTTAATGGATTACCACCAATGTGGTAATTTGTGGGCACTTTGTTTTTGCCAAAGGGGATGACTATACAATTTTTAGTGTTTAGCTTGAGGCCATGGCTCTGGCACCAGTTGTCTGTTTCTATGAGGCCCTTTTGTAGGATGCTTGTGTCGGCTGGAGAGTCGATTATGGTGCCTAGTTTGCAGTTATCTGCAAACTTGGTCAGCCACAGTCCTTCCATGTTGGCCTGTACCTCCGAGAAATATATACCAAACAAGAGAGGTCCCAGGACTGAGCCTTGTGGGATGCCACTTGTAACTGGTTTGAAGTCTGACATGGCTCCAGCAATTATAACCATGTGGGTTCTGTCCTTGAGCCAGTTTGCAACCCATCTAGTGACATAGGGGTTTATATTTAAGCTGGTGAGCTTATCTATAATGCCCGAGTGGGGTATTGTATCAAAGGCTTTTGCGAGGTCCAGGTAGGCTGTGTGGACCACCTTCCCCTCGTCAATGGCCTTGGTGACTGTTTCAAAGAAATCGACCAGGTTTAAGAGGGAGGATCTGCCCTTAACAAAGCCGAACTGGGTAGGATCCAGTGTCTGTAGGTCCCCAATATCTTTATTTATGAGGTCCATGATGATCCTTTCCATAGCTTTGCAGACCAAGCTAATCAAGCTTATGGGGCGATAGTTTCCAGGATCCGTTGAGGCACCACCTTTGTGGAGGGGGACCACTGTTGCTGTATGCCACTCTTTGGGTACATATCCTGTAGTAAGGCTGAGATTGAACAGTAGTTTTATGTTTAGGTTTAGCTCTTCTTGGAGTTCATGTAGGACGCAGCCTGGGACACCGTCTGGTCCCATTGATGCTGTGTTTTTTGCTTTGGAGAGGGAAGCTCTTACCTGAGCATCTGAGATGTCAGGGGGGGGGGCGCCCTCTGCTGGGATAGATATTTGCCCTTTTGGTGGGGAGGGGGGGGGTTGCACTGAACCTGTCAGCTAGGATGTTGGCAATGTCTGTGGGTTCGGTGTATTTTTTGTCATTTTGGACTAATTCTGAGCATATCTGGGAATTCCCACCCAGGTTCCTAACATAACTAAAGAAAGCCTTGTGATTATCCTTAGTGTCCTGTGCAATTTTTCTCTGGAAGTTGGCCTTAGATGATTTTATGAGTGCCCGTAGTTTTTTGCTAATACTGATCAGAGATGCCTTCCCTTTTTGGGATTTTGCTCTATCATGTAGTAGCTTCCTCCTTTTATTGTATAGTTTGTTTATGGCTGGGGTCCACCAGACAGGACACCTGCCTTTGGAGGATTGGGTCTTGGTTTTATTTGGGATTGCATGATCCATGCATTCCTGAAGGTGTTCATAGAATGCATTTATAAAGGATTCTGCGGTCTGGGCCGTATTTTCCACAGGCCCGGGGGCTTTGAAGGATACCACCTCAGTTTTGAGGAGTGTGAAATTTGCTTTAGAGAAGTTTTTCACTGTGGTTTTTTGGGCAGGGGGTGGGGTCGGGGTGTGAATATCCAGTGAGATTAGTTTGTGGTCTGATCTTACCAGTGAGGGATACACTTCTGATCTGGAGCATAGAGCCCCCATGTTGGTGATGATCAGGTCCAGTATGTTTTCCCCTCTTGTGGGAGTGGTAACAAGTTGTTCCATAGCATCTGAGTTTATAAATTCTAGGAACCTTTGGGCTAGGGTGTTGGAGCTAGAGTAATGCTCCCAATCTATGTTTGGGTAGTTGAGGTTGCCCAATATAATGGTGTTTGGAGAGACCTTCATATTTTCCAGTGTTCTCAGGAAGGCCAAGTGGGCTCCTGGGTTTGGGAGGGTGGTCTGTAGCAGGCTATAAACTGGAAGGCAGTTTTACCTAGTGTTAGTTGCACATGGATAGTCTCTAATGCTTCATGCTGTGCCACCAACCTGGAGGTGTGGGTATCTTTGACGAATATTGATACTCCCCCTCCTTTTGTGGTTCGGTCCAGGTTTTGGGGCCGAAAAGCATGGTATGAGGTATAACCTGGTAGTGCTGGGGTGCTCTCGGGAGCCTTGAACTAGGTTTCTGTTACTGCACAGATATCGATGTTCTCCATGCTAAGGAGAGTTTTGAGTGCATGCATCTTGAGGTTTAGACTTCTGGCGTTGAGTAGCATTACTCCTAGTTTCTTATCCCTTGTGATACCTATGGAGGTGGGTTTGTCTTTTGAGCCTTGCCTAAAAAAGGCACTATGGGGGTGGCAAGAGCCTTTGCCAATATCCAAAAGCCCAGGGGTGACAGGTGCAAGCCGTCCCTAGCGAAGCATCGTGGCTTGTCGAGCATGTCATCTCAGGCTGACAGGCATTGGATCCCCTTTGAATGACACCAATACTTAAGCCAATTGTTGAAATTGATCATCTAGTCTTCATATTGTGGCATCATTCTTGGTGAGGGTAAGATGCTACTCAAGGTCAGGGTCACACCGGCCTGGGCTACATGCTCAGAGAGCTCCTCTATGTCTCTTTTCATGTAGTCCAGGGAGGTACATCTCAGGTCATTCACACCAGCATGGACAATGACTGAGTCATATTTGTACTTGCCTTGGAGTGACCTGAGTGCTTGTGTTATGTGGCGGATCCTAGCGCCCAACAGGCAGCTCACCGTGACCTTCTCCTTGTTCAGCCTGGTGAGTGGGACGTCAGTGTGCCTGACGATAGAATCACCTATTACAAGTGTATCAGGTGTGTTGTTTAGCCTTAAGGGCTGTGACTGTTCGGCACACTGGTTTTATTAGCTATGTGTTGCACGTGTTTTGTTTTGGGGTAGCAGTTACTTGGGTGTCTGCTTTGCAGGTCTCTGCTGCTTAGGCAGATTTTTATTTAGAGCCTCCAAGTATGTTTTTGTGTGTTTATGTGTTTGGTTTGCTGTCATGGTAGGTCTATGTGAGACTGGAATTGCAGTGAGTATGGTTTCCTTCTCCTCCTGACTGGTTACGCCAGTACTGAGTTGAGAGAGCTTAGCCTCCAGTTTGGCTATATGGTTGCATCTCTCACATGTGCTGGAATTTGTTGGGAGGAGGAGAGGGTTGTCTTTGTACATGAGGCAGTTGTAACATTGCCTCAAGATTCCCAGATTCACCAGCTGGACCGGAGAGGAGATTGACAACTGACCTTTGGACATGCTAGAATAGTATTGGGAATTCCTTTATAATTGAAAAAAAGGGCCAGTGGGGAACAAGGTACTCAAGGGGAGTTTGTGAGGGTGTAGTGCTTTTAATTTTTTAGTGCTGACTTATATAATTGCTTTAGTGAGCAAGTGCCAGGCTTTAGAGTAGGAATAGGGTGTTTATTATGAGAACTAGATCAGTTCTAAGGGAAAAAGTGAAGAGCAGACATTGTGTTGCCGAGAATGGTTTAAACCCAATTAAGCGGAGCTGCCCGATGCTGCGCTATGCGCAAAATCGCGCAAAGCCGCGCCAAAGTGTGTTTTATACAGGGGGACTTGAAAGAGCTAGAAATTGGCCCAAAATGGCCAACTGACTACCAGATTCTTGTGCTGGGAACACTCCTCCAGGGATAGATAGGCTGCTCTAAGCTTCCCACTGCCACTGGTGAAGAAAGAAGCCTCCCTTTATCCAAGAAAAGAAATGGGCACCACAGGAACTTTCCAAAAGTCCAGAATACAGCAAAGCCTGTATTTGGACTACTCTAGGTCAGGAAAGATGGGAAACAAGGATAATTTTTTTGTTTTTTCTCTTTTTTGCAACAAACAGCAGGAAAATGCAATAAATATGTAACACAGGCTAGCGCACTTGAGTGTGTAGCCTCAACAGGCAAATGCAACAAACAGGACAAACTTTAAAAGTGCAGGTGCAAAAACAACTTTAAACAGTTTAAAACAGTTCAAGAAGCAGAAATACTTGCAGTTTAGCTTGATCAGACAGTCGCCCAGGTAGTAGCAAGAAAAAAAACACTTTTATCAGGTTAGCAGTCGCTCTTTTAGCCTCTCTGCTGCTAGCACCACTCTGCAGGACCACGAAGAGCTTGGCTGAGTAGTAACAAGCGCAAAAAAAGCGCCAAAGCGGGTTTTATACAGGGGGACTTGAAAGAGCTAGAAATTGGCCCAAAACGGCCAATAGACTACCAGATTCTTGTGCTGGGAACACTCCTCCAGGGATAGATAGGCTGCTCTAAGCTCCCCACTGCCACCGGTGAACAAAGAAGCATCCCTTTAACCAAGAAAGGAAATGGGCAACACAGGAACTTTCCAAAAGTCCAGAATACAGCAAAGCCTGTATTTGGACTACTCTAGGTCAGGAAAGATGGGAAACAAGGATAATATTTTTGTAATGAACTTCTGAAAATACTGTAATCCGGTCATTTATTACAAATACTGTCATATGCATTTCAGTACGTAAGGCTTTTACTCTTTCTAGTTATTTAAATATTCTCTACATGGCAACAACAAAAAGGCTTTCAGTGTTGGTAATTCTTTAACAGTATGCTTATTAAAGCTTACTTGCATCTTACAGTCTCAGACAAGCTTACCTGATGGTCATTAAAGTATTGCTACTTAAACACAGAGCAATAGGCAGTGCAACAACATGCATTTTCTGAATAATAATAAGCATAAATCAACAGTATAAAAATATGACAGAAAAACAAACATTCTGCAAAATCAAGGACAGGTGAAAAGCCACTGTCGTACTTGTGTCTGCCTTGGATGGGGGGATATTCTGCACACTTACACTGCATAACTGCTTCTTGCCTTGCTTGGACACATCCAGAGTCACTACGTGGGGGAGTGGGGTGCAACAAGTATGTCACAACTTGAAATGTCTCTGGCTGACGGTGATGGCCCTGACACATTTGCCATACCTCTCAGCCTCAGAGCAAGAAATCTGGACAAAGCCATAAACAGTAGTGGGACAAAGGCCCATAAATAAGGACAATTTTTACATATTGCTCTTATAAACTTAGAAAGATAATAGAATAGTAGGGCTTGCATTAGTATGAATTTTCTGAAGCGCATGAAATCTGAACTCAAATGTCTGTCATTATTTTCTATCTTCAATCTTTAATTATTTGCCATTAATTTGCCAGAAAACTACAATTTTAAGAAAACCGGACCAAAAAATGTGATGCAAAAATATAAAATAGCCACACAATACAGCTGGGGACCTATCAAAGAAGGAACACTTTTTTAATATTAGTGCTGCTAGCTTTAGCAGCTGACAAAATAAGGGAATCTACATGCATTTCTGAAATTAAACGTAATCTATAATGCTGATCATTACAATTATTTATTAATTGTAAACCCCCATGTTTTCTTCCAAAATTGCCATTTTGCGGAGGGATTATTAGGGGAGAGCAACATTTTGAGCCACAATCAGAGACAGTTGAGCGGTTTGGATATACCTAATTCTATAAAGTGATTTATTTGCACATACCTGTCATCCTCTTAATGCAGGAAAACTGGACAAGGCCAAACATATTGGGGGAACATACAAACAGTGCTAAAAATTGCTCTTGCATAAACTTAGTTGACAGATCAACAGGTCTTGCTTTAGCATGCATTTTTCTGAAGAGTATGAAGTCCGAAATGTAATGCCTGGGATTCAGCAAGCTCTGCATGGTGTGCAGGAATAGTGCAAGAGCTGCTGCACACAATATGGCCGACGAGCGATCCAGGAATCAGCTCCGTGGATGTGCATGAGCGCTCCTACACTATTCCTGCACAAACACAGCTCTTGTATGCTAATTACCCCATTTGCAGGTGAAAACCATGCAAATGAGGTGAATTAGTGATCCAGGAAGCAGGCAGGCAGCTGTGCAGGAATAGTGTAACCTGTAGAAATGTATTTGTCTACTAACTGAATACATTTCTGCAAATTACAAAACAGAGGCATGACAGCTCCAAAGAAAGCATGTATTCAATGTAGTAGGCATGCCAATGGCCAAATATATGGCCACTGGCATGGGAAACAGTTGCAAAATGATAAAAAATAACTTTTTTTTTGGCCGATTTTGGCCGTTTAAGCATATGGCAGCAGTGCGCAAACTGGATTGGCCCGAAAATAATGAAAAAAGTTGGAAATAAGCTTTTAAACCAAAATCATCATTCTGTCATAGTAGTCAATGGCATGCATAAGACAACAATACCATGGAATAGTGGTTGCTAAGGGGAAAGGCTGAGTGTCAGTTTTGTAACCATGCATTAGCAGTCAGTTTTATGGAAATGAGGGGATTGATACTGAATCACAGATTTCCCCTCAGTGTTAGCTTGCATCCAACCATGTAGGTGCAGCAACACCATGGTATAAGCATAAGAGGTCGATGACCTCATAAGAGGGAGTGCCATGCATGCTGTAAGCTGATCGGAGCTCTATGGACCGTGCTTGCCCTTAGATAAGCACAGCTAAGGAAGGGGTGTGTGTCTGAGGCTGCCTAGCAGTGTTTACATAACTTAAATGGGTGTGTGTGCCATGCACTGGGTTTTAAATAAAACAAAAAAAAACACAGGAACTAGCAGCTCTGTTCACATCTGAGCACTGGGTATGCACACTGTGCCTCAGGGCTTAAACGGGAAGGCAATGGGAAGGGAAAACAGCAGTAAGAAGGCAATCAAGGAGAACTAGCATAGCTGGCAGGTGAAATGTATCAGAATCAGCCAATTACACAGACATCATCCCAGCCCAGCACACTGCTATAAACTATACAAACACCTTTCACTCTGGGTTTTCCCACAAACTCTACACCACAGGTGTACACGGATGGGGAAATTTTACATGACAAAACTAACAAAATGATAGGGGCTGCTGTTGCTCTCATACATAAATATATGGGGGAGGAGAGGGTGGTGAGGATGAGATTGCTGATGACCAACCCACAGTGAGGAGAAGAGTCTACAGACCCAGGGTAACCTACCATGGGCTACATGAGCTGGAGATAGTGGAGTGCTATAGGGTGGACAGGGACATCCTACAGAAAATTGCTGAGCTGTGCCAGCCACACGTCACGCACAGAACCAACAGATGGGAATCCATCCCAGTGGATACCAAGGTATGTGTAGGCTTAAGAATACTAGCCACAGGCACCTTACAAAGGCCAACTGGGGATATCATGGGGATCTCACAGACATCAACATCCAGGGTACTCCACCAGTTCCTGGATGCCATGTCAGCACATGATGGTGAGCACATATATTTCCTCAACACCCGTGAGGCGTTGACCAGCAATATGCATCTCTTCCACCAAATAGCAGAATATCATGAGGTAGTGGGTGCTATAGACTGCATGCACATACACGTAAAAGCACCACCTGGTGAGCGAGTTAGGGTCTACATAAACCGCAAGGGCTTCCCCTCCATCAACTGCCAGGTCGTGTGAGATGCCCAGGGCATTATCATGAATGTGTGTGCTGGCAGTCATGGAAGCTATCATGACTCCCACATCTGGCATATGACACAGCTGTACCAGAGATTTGCCAGTGGGGACATCCCATATGGCCACCTAGTGGGGGATGCTGGTTACACACTGGAGCCATGGCTGATGACACCCATCAGAAATGCACACACACCAGAACAAGAACTCCATAATGAGGCACACGACCAAACCAGAATCATAATAGAGCATGTGTTTGGGATGCTCAAGTCATGGTTCTTGTGCCTGGACATATCCTGTGGACCCTTGCAGTACTCTCCAGCTAGATGTACACGAATTTTCATTGTATGTGCCATTCTACACAATATGATCCTGCAGAAACAGCTGCAGCAGGAACAGCATAGGGCAGGGCCACACAGCCCCCCACCAGCAAAGGCACAGTATGACTCAGAGGAGGAACAACCTGAGTCTGCCCATGTAGGCAGAAGGAGGCATGCCCAGTATGCCCAGGCTTTAGCAAAGAGGCAACGCTAGCACATACACTGACACGGTAGGAACCCAGGGAATGACACCTCTCTCTGATTCACACATACAGTAAAAGGGATGCCAAACATGACACTACCTGTACTTTACCATGTATAGGGGTATAGGTAGTGTACTGTGTGTATCCAACATAGTCAGCCCTCCAGCACCATCCTCAATACTGGCACAGCTACAAGGTAAGTCACTCTTTCTATCAATTGCTGAATGGAGTAGTATGTTCTGCTTGTTGTATCTATGGTATGGATGTGAGCATGCAAGGGAATTGGGTGGCTGAATGGGATGTCAGCAGATAGTGGACACCTATATAGGCAGCATGAAATCCATAACAAATACTGTGTCAACAAAGTAGGCAGTACTAGACAAGGTGACAAATCCCACTACAGGACATGTGGTGGCCCAAATGTGTGTCTATAGGACACACACACATGCATGTCATTGAGGCTCACATACCGAACAACAGTCTCAGCAAGCAGAACAGGTGTAGATGACCATAAAGAAAGGCTGTGCTAAGGCCTCCAATTGATGGCAATGAACAGCCCCCCCCCCCCCCAGACCTACACAGACAGACTACAACAGGTCAGGCAGTTGTATGTTAGTTCTGAAGGGTAAGAAGTCTGAAACTGAAATGTAGGTCAATAAAACATAAGATCTACTGATATGCCTCTAGTCTACATGATAGGTCAGAATACAAAATGAAATGGAAGCCAACAGAGTACTTGAAATACCAGTACAGTCATAGCAAATGTTTACAGTTGTCAGGTGTGCCCCTCCCCCTACAATCCTATGTAGAAATGTAGTAACATGTAGGTATTGGTTTAATAACAGTGGAGCACAGATTACCTGAGCTGGCCCAATTTACAGGATAGATTGTTGCATGTGTACAATATGCGGGGGTCTATGTGTTAGGTTGTTGTGTGCTCTATATTGTGTGGAAGTGGTCAGCATGTAGGCATGGAGGGTTGTGTCTCGGTGGCCTATAGCCAGTACTGTCAATGACAGGGCCATGTTCTGACAAATGGAGTGCCAACCACAATGCATCCCAGCAAGACCCAATTCAGCAGTCATCCATACTCACTGTTCAGATGTCAATATCTGTCACCATCTGAAAGATGGACATGCCATAAATGTGGGCCCAGACATACACACAGTACACAGGTGGAAGTACCCTAGACAGAGTGCATAAAATTTAACTGTCAAATGCACACGCCTTTGGAATTGTACATACAGGTTAGCAGCACATTAGTTGTCTGATGTAGTCTGGCCAGTCACTGGCAGACCATAAAAGGCACAGTTATGAAGTAATGAGAGACTGCCTATGTCCCCGCACAAGGCAGCATAAGGGGAATGTCCCAGATATATCTCTGAGTCAGCTGCAAGAAGCGTCCATATCACACATGCACTCAGCTCACTCCACCATCGGCCACAGGTTTATCACAGGTCATATCCCTGCTGTTGAGAATGAGTACAGTATGACCCCCAATTCTGTATGGGAATACCCACAGAATGCAGCATGCTGAAGAGGTGTCCCATGCAGGTGTGTCCCTAGCTGTAAGCAGCACCCTGCCAGCATCCAGAACAATGGATTAATATGGACAGGAAATATTGCCATTAACACCTCGCACACTTACCCTGTCACCCCAGGGGAATCCAGTAGCTCGCAGCCTGGGTCTGTAGGAGTGACAGAATGCACTGGTCTGTACAGATAGTCTGCATCACTACCAAATGCCCTACAGTCCTCTGTCAAAGGCCTGTGCCTCACCGATACTGCCAGTGTATGTTATCTCATGGGGTCCCAACTAACAACATAACACAGTTCACAAGAATGTATCCAGGGAATCCAGCAATAAAACAACCAACGATCGAAAAAACAGCTCCCCAAATGAAACACCATGATCCACAGTATCCAAATCCTTTATTGAGTGAAGTACATGAGCAATAGGTTAAGCGCTTTCATCTACTCAACGTAGATTTCTTTAGAACAACTTACATACTCAATACTACACTTTAAATACTTTCTAAAAGCCCGCCAAAAAAACGAATTATCTAATTACCTAACCAATCAAGCATTCATTAAAATCTAAAAGCACAAAACAACAATCTCATTTTTATCATATAAACTGATGAATAATTATATAATTAAATAAAATTCATTAATATAATACTAAAACCTTCATAAATTTGAATGTGATAAAAATCCTTACTAATAAATATAATATATTCCTATATATTAAACTGATAAAATGTATACATAAAGGACTAACGAACAACATAAATTCATTCATATACCATAGTTTAATTTCTTAATAAAGGTTTGGTGGGAATATACTCATTGATGCCTGGTGGACTGGCTGCATTCAGTCTAATCTGCCATTGAATCTCTTTCTCCCCTGGGATAGATTGGATATCACACCCCCTAGGGTTGTTCCTAACCACTTCTAGAATGGCAAATCTGAATGAGTTACAGCCCTCACTCTCTACCAGGTGCCTATATAATGCATTATTCTTGTCTTTCTTCTTAATGCAGTATGTATGGTCATATATTCTATTGCGTAACCGTCTGTCAGTTTTCCCAACATAAAAACTAGGACAAGACATACATTTTCCCAGATATACTATATGTTGGGTCTGACAGTTTCCTTTTTTGAAAAATATTTTACTTTTGATGTTATTGTCCAGATGCAGACTGTCAGTCTGTAAAATAAATGAGCATTGATTACAGTGTCCACATGGCTTGGTCCCTGTCACACTTTTATTCCCATCATTATAACGATTATTAGTTTTAACCTCGATCATTCTCTTTAGATTCATCCCTGTTTTGTAGACGAAGGTAGGTTTATCTCCTATTTTATCACTAATCCGTTCGTCACAAGTTAGTATATTCCAGTTGGTCTCCAGAATATTCCTGATTTCTCCCACATGTTGTCCATACTGTAGTATATAGGCCTTATGATAATTATCTCCTATTTGTTTTTTGTCAACCTGATTGTGTGGTGAAAATTCCCTCCCCAATAAGGGTGGATATTTATTTCCCCATTCATTAGTCACATATTCAGTGACATCCTTAACCATTGATGATGGATAGCCCCTTTGACTAAACAATTGGCCAATAAATTTCATTTCTTCAGTCATGTCATCCTTTCTGGAAGTCATTCTAGCTGCTCTAATACATTGCCCTTTCAGTATACTTTTTTTCTGCTTATATGGATGATTACTTGAGTATTCCAGATAGGCATTACAGAAAGTGTCTTTCCTGTATATCTTAGACTGGAAAGTAGTTCCATCACTAAAAATATATGTATCTAAGTAATTGATACCTATCTTACTAGTATTATGTGTAAATTGTAAATAGGAAGTAGTTCCATTAATATATTCTATAAATCGTATCAGATTCTTCTCCTTTCCTGTCCATAAAATAAATAAATCATCCAAATACCTTACATAACAAGACATTTGCTCCATCCATGGTGTATATAGGATGTATTCCTCCTCCCAATCTAAGAGAACCATATTTGCATAAATGGGGGCACATGCTGCCCCCATAGCGACACCTGATATTTGTTTGTAGTACTCTCCTTCAAAAAAAATATAGTTGTTGTCAAGAACCAGGGTCATAAATTCAGATAGGAGGTCTATCTTATCCCATTCTAGTCCACTATGCTTGTTCAGACTGTTAATAAACCTATTCATACCTTCCATCCTAGGTATACATGAAAATAAATCTTTTATATCAATTGTAACAAAAAGTAAGTCCATATTCCATAATTCATGTTTGAACTTCCCAAGAAATTCCCAAGAATCCTTGATTAAATGTGATATCTTCGGATAAATATGTTTTAACCATTGATCAACTACTTTGCCAAAAGGGAAGGTTTTGCTACGACTTCCAGAAATAATAGGTCTAAATGGGGGGTCATGAATTGTGTACTTTGGGTATCCCCGTGATAGTTGCCAAAGTGGGGTATTCAACCTTTAAAAAGTTGTATAAATCCTGAGTAATACGTTCATCCAATAAAAACTCTTCCAGATATAAATCAATCCTTCTATGGGCTATATTAATCTGATTTATCGAGGAAACCTCGTATTGGTCTGATGTATTCAAAATATCAAATATTCTTTGTATATAAGTGTCCATATCAAACAAGACTACACCTCCCCCTTTGTCAGGTGTCATGAGTCTGATATTGTAAATATCACAAAGTGTAGTTAAGATAGCCTCGTCAGTTGAACTCCAATTACTTCTACATCTATCTTTCTGTACATGCTTATATAATTCATAAATTTTCTTACTGACTACTTTTTCAAAATTGATAAGAGTATTGTACATGGGGGGGGGGGGTAAACGTACTTTACCTCCTCAGACCACTCATATTCGTGGTTCCAGGGTTAGACTCCCGAAAAAATATACCCAGATTGAGCTTCCTCATATATTTTTTAAACTCTACCAGTGTGTCCACTATGTCAAACTTTCTCCTGGGTATATATTTCATACCTTTAGGAAAAGTAGAAAACATTTCAATATCTACTGAATGATCTGTATAGTTGTACATTTTGAAATCCCCTACACTATACACGACCCCATCAGTGACCATAATTCCAGTATTGGTCATTGTTTTCTGTACGGCTTCCAATTGTTCCATTCCCTCTGTCCCTGGTACCGAGTTTCCCGTCGGCGATTCCCCCTCCCATACTGTTCCTGCTCTAAAAAATCAGTATTATAAAAATCCACTCTATGTTGTTCATGATTATCTGCCTCCCCACCCCTAGCATTGCTACTGTACTCAGTTCTTACATATCCCTTTTTGTTCCATTTATATGCAGTTGCATTCTGATATTGTTTGGTATCTCTAAAAAACTTTTTACATTTTCTATCGAACATCTTTTTACAATTGGTTTCAGCATAGTGGAACTGTTTAACATGTAACTTTTCCCACTGTGGATACAACAAGTCACTTGTTATAGACGTATTAAGTTCTTCCACCTCCTTCAATAACAAACTTAACTTGCTGTCATTACAAGATATAATAAATTCCATAAACTGTATGCCAAAACCATCAAACATTTTGTTACATATACGTATATTGGCCTCATTAAGTTCCACACCCATGGGTTGTTTGAAAAAACGTAACCCCATGGGTATGATACCACAATCTATGCATTTTCTAAGATATATATTGTCCATCTGTATGGCTTTAATGTTATTGAGTTTTTTTCCAAAGTTATAAACCATGTCCTTTAATGTGCTGTTAGTATTATTAACTTGGAAATGCTCCTTATTGTAGTCATCAGTACGGAATTCATAAGGCATTTTTAAAAAATTGTCCAAGTTGAAAACATTATAATTAGACATACCATTGTCTGTATCCGATAACTGATGTCTACCTTGCTGTCTCGTATCTTTTTGTACCACTGATTTTGAACCAGCTGCCATGGAATATGTCCTAGAGGGTTGTGTGCGCTTAGGTTTAGCTCCAGAAAAAAGATAAACGTCCTCCAAAACATCGCCAGACATAGTAGACAAGTTGAACTGTCCCATCTTTTGGCTGGAGATGAAGTTCCCATAAGAGGCAGCGTTTACCTGCGTAGGCTTACTCTCTGGAGCTCTCTGTCCATTAGGTATGTCTTCGGAGCTTCTACTTCCGGTATCAGAGCACGGTGATGTAATCCCCTCTGGCACAACGTTATCTGATGCTGTATTACACTTAGTTGTAGGCGGCGTCATAAGTTCCAATAATCGGGTGATTTCCCCTTTCAGAATTACAAGTTCAGAGTGTATTTTGTCAACTTCATCCCTTCTTACTGGCGAAAAATTGGGAGAGATATCCCCGATGGAATCCATGGTAAAACAACTAGCTCACAAGAATGTATCCAGGGAATCCAGCAGTAAAACAACCAAAGATCGAAAAAACAGCTCCCCTGAATGAAACACCATGATCCACAGTATCCAAATCCTTTATTGAGCGAAGTACATAAGCAATAGGTTAAGCGCTTTCATCTACTCAACGTAGATTTCTTCAGAACAACTTACATACTCAATACTACACTTTAAATACTTTCTAAAAGCCCGCCAAAAAAACTAATTATCTAATAACCTAACCAATCAAGCATTCATTAAAATTTAAAAGCACAAAACAACAATCTCATTTTTATCATATAAACTGATGAATAATTATATAATTAAATAAAATTCATTAATATAATACTAAAACCTTCATAAATTTGAATGTGATAACAATCCTTACTAATAAAGGACTAACGAACAACATAAATTCATTCATATACCATAGTTAAATTCTTAATAAAGGTTTGGTGGGAATATACTCATTGATGCCTGGTGGACTGGCTGCATTCAGTCTAATCTGCCATTGAATCTCTTTCTCCCCTGGGATAGATTTGATATCACACTCCCTAGGGTTGTTCCTAACCACTTCTAGAATGGCAAATTTGAATGAATTACAGCCTTCACTCTCTACCAGGTGCCTATATAATGCATTATTCTTGTCCTTCTTCTTAATGCAGTATGTATGGTCATATATTCTATTGAGTAACCGTCTGTCAGTTTTCCCAACATAAAAACTAGGACAAGACATACATTTTCCCAGATATACTATATGTTGGGTCTGACAGTTTTCTTTTTTGAAAAATATTTTACTTTTGATGTTATTGTCCAGATTCAAAATTTTGAATACTGGAAGTTTTAAATTTTGCGGTTTTACTACACACACACACACACACACACGCGCACACACGCAGACACGCGCACACACGCACACACACTGAGGGGATTCTTAACTCCGTTGACTAATCCACTTTTGGATACAGATTTGTCCAGAGGTACGAATGATAGTAGACAAACTACAGGTGACGATACCACAATTAAAGAACTTAAACGGGAGTTAGAAAATAACTTGTATAAACTTAAAAGATTACAGAACCAACGGTTCCATCTTGAGGCTAGCATTAAATTTAATGTTGTTCCGCGTGGTCTACGCATTTTGACCATGCCCAGCTACGAAAGTACATACCCGGAGTTATTATCCCGCTGGCAACAGCTTAATTTAAAAACTAGCCAAGCGTACATGGAGCTTATTCTTGAGTTCTTTTTTCCCATTGAAACAGATTTGCGGAACCTGATCATGGAACAACAAAGTAATCTTTACCATATTTATGGTGATAATCCGACTGATGTGTTTATACAAGATATCACGGACAAAGTTGCTAGATATGATGTCAAACTTATGGAGACTAAAAGGAGAAAATTGCTACGTGACATGGATGATTTTTCCAAACACAACGTGTTCACGTGGCCGAGGACTACTAGTTCAAGACCAAATGAAGGTTCAAATAATACACAATTGGGTGGTATTCGTGCTGTACATTCCACCATAGGCAGCAATGTGCATCATGGTTCTACAGCTACTACCAGTGGGAATGAGCGTCAGAGTGAAACGACGAGGTCTGAACAGACACTACCGGATGTGCGTGTATCTATGAGAGACGGGGATCTCCGGGTGATAGATCCAGTTGAATCGCCACAAACATCGACTTACACCACTCCACAAGAAACCCCTGGAGCCTTAACAGCACCTATCTCTGCAAACCTAATACGACCTGGTATGGATGTTCGTTGAAAATTAATTGCTGGGCAAACACACACCCTGGATTCGTTGGCTTTTCCCCTACCTTACAAATCCACCAGGAGGAAATCTACAGAAGCGGATTTACCGAGGGGAACAAAACGAAAGGATGCACCGATGAATCCACAGGTACGTACTTTAAAGAAAATGTGGTCAAACGAGAATTAGTTTGGAACATTTCTAATTATTGTTTAACGTCAGCTGAAAAACAACTTTTGAACAAAGGTCTTGGCTTTGTACCCTCTACCTGTATTGAAAATAGTGAAGCCATTTTGGCTTTGCGTTTATTCACACGTCAACTTGCACTTAAATTAACACTTAATGACAATTCTTCTGTTAACCATCCTGTTTTTAGAAAGAAAAGTCGTTTTGTACCAAATTTGCCTTCCAATGTGGATCTGTTTTTGAAAGCCATGGAAAAGGACATTTACAGTGACTTTGATTTTTGTAAGCCAGACTTGTTAAATAATTTGAGCCCAGAGGAGGAAGAAGCTTTGAAAGGTATTAAAAACAACATTGGCATCATTGTGAGACCATCGGACAAAGGGGGTCCAGTAGTTGTCCTAAATTCTAGTTATTACTTCACCAGTATTAATCAAATGTTAAGTACTGATGAATATACTGAAATACAGCTACCTGACATTGAACAGCTTATTACACGTATACAAGCATCACTATTAGACTGTCTGAATTCAGGGCTAATAAGCAAAGAATTGTATGAATATTTTATTATTTCACACCCTTTGGTTCCGAGACTTCATGGACTACCTAAAATTCACAAAAATCCTGTCCAGCCCAAATTTAGACCAATTGTAGCTGGAGCGGGATGGGCAACAGAACCCATTTCCGTGTATTTGGACTCTGAATTGAAGTCAGTTTTGCATAATTATAGCTATGTTCTTAAAGACACTGAACATTTTTTAAAAGATTTATATATGTTTACAAGTAATTCTGTTAATGTCAATGATCTGATTTTTATTACCATGGATGTTGAATCACTATTTACTTGTATTCCTAATCATAGTGGTTTAGACATGCTCTACACACTACTAGTTACTGAAAATGGATTGGACAGCAGGAAAGCAGAATTTTTATGTTTCCTGCTAGAATTAGTCCTTGACAACAATGTGTTCTTATTTGATTCTAAATATTTTCTACAGACCAAGGGCATAGCTATGGGCACTAGCTGTGCCAATAGCTATGCCAACTTGGTAATGGTAGCTTGGGAACAAGTACACCTTATTAACAAGTTTGACATCATGTTTTACAGGCGTTTTGTCGACGATTTGTTTATCGTGACAACCGCCTCTACATTCTGTCAATCCCAATTTTTAGAATATGTTAATTCGACTTGTCCATTTCTCAAATTTTCCTTAGTTAGTTCACAAGTCAGCATAGATTTTTTAGACGTCAATATCTACAATGAACAAGGCAATATTAAAACGAAACTTTTTAGAAAAGCTTGCCATGTTCCAGCATACCTTCATCGCCAAAGCATGCATAATCCTGCATGCTTTGGCAATATTATAAAAGGGCAAGCCATGAGAGCGTCACGGATTTGCTGTGATGACAGGGTATTTGATACAGAAATGAATATACTAAGGGAAAGTTTCATGCATAGAGGATACATGATGGAGGATTTTGACAAAGTTAATGTTCAAATGAAATATTTGAGAGAACACAGGGCAAAACCATATTTTAGCTCTGGACCGTTTCCCAGTAAAAGTGTGAATAAAAGATCTGACAAACATATACCTATAGTTATGCCATACTGTAGTAACATTAATAGAATACAAAGTCTGATAATTGATAATTGGAAGATTCTTACAGTGGATGACCAAACTAGAGATCTTGTTGGTCCATTTCCATCGTTTGTTTATAAGAATTGTCGAAGTCTACAACAACATATTTGCTATTCCAATTTTCAGAATGACTCTATAAGTCATAACAATGTAAAAGATTGGGGAACCAAGAAATGTGGAAATTGTCCACAATGTGTCAATATAGATGAATCTAGATTCTTCAGGCACCCGGACACTGGGAAACTCTGGGAACTAAGGAATTCTGGTACTTGTAATACCAGAAATTTGGTTTACATAGCTCACTGTAATACTTGTTTCCATTACTATGTAGGAAAGACCAACAGGTCATTACGTGAGAGGATACGTGACCATCAATACTGCATCAAGCGGGGGGAGACATATAATGCCATCTCGAAACATGTGATGCAATATGGTACCTCTCATATGTTTTTATTTCAAATCCTACATATTGTTCCTGATAATTGCAGATTAGGCAATATTACTAATGATACTGAAGCTGCTGAAGTTAAATGGATTTTAAGGTTGGGAGCACACAGAGGACATGGTCTAAATGAAACGGTTTCTCTTAAACCAATTCTACAGGCTAGACCTATTAGGTAGTTTCTAACTTTTGCTATCTATATTATTTAATAGAGATTATTTATTTACTCATTCTATTCTGTTGATACATCTTTATGCTCCCACCATCAGCACTTCATGTACTCAGTATAGTTCTGGTCCTTTATTTAGGGATTGGTTATTTAATTAGCATTGGACACGTTTTATGCTTCTCCTAGGCTGTTTACTATATGTATGTATATGGATCTATGTACATATGTCCATTTGTTTCATACATATATATATATTTTGGATATATTAATATGTTGTATCAAGTAGATTTTAATAGCTGGAATACTATGTCTCAATTTTATTGTATAATTTTATTGAATAATGAATCGTTGATTGTGATTGATTGTCTATGTTAATTAATTGGCAAGGAGCAACTCACTTGATTGCTCTACTATTTAAATGTGTTGTACTTTTGATTTTACTAACGTCTGAGGAAGCGGGAATTGTGCCCGTGAAAGCGCTTACGTTTTTGCTCATTAAATAACAGATTTTTATACCAGTTGGTTTTGGACTTTATCGATATATATTGTAAGAAATTTGAATTGTCTATATTATTTGCTACTGCTTCCAGTTTTTGGTTTTGTGCATATATATATATATATATATATATATATACACATATAATCTGTACAGATCCCCGATGGCACTTTCTGCCGAAGCAGAAATCACCAAACGTACATAACCGAAAGTGCTGTTCACCAAAGCAGCACTTTCGGTTATGTATGCTGGTTATGCCGGTTGCACTACGGTGCGGTTAAGGGAGAATTCTCTTTTCCCCGCTGTAGTGTGACCTCGGAGTGATAATATAAAAGTAGGGAGGGTGTGGGGGCACTGCCCCCCACATGGTGGGTGCATGGGGCTTGTCCCCCTGCATAAAAGAAGATTTATTGTTTTTTTGTTTTTTTTTCCAACGCAGTTTAACGAAAGCGCTTTTTCAGTGAAAGCGCTTTCGTTAAAGTGCGTTTGGATATTGTGGATTTGGACTATTTAACTTTTGTTCAATAGTCCTAGAGTAAAATATATATAAAATATATATATATACACACACACATATATATATATATATATATATATATATATATATATATATATATATATATATGACTATATATATATAAATATATAGATAGCTATATAAATAAATAAATAAATAAATATATATATATATATATATATATATATATATATATATATATTATATATAAAGATATATGTGTGTATGTACATGTATACATATATCTACATATGTATATATGGATGTGTGTGTGTGTATATATATATATATATATATATATATATATATATATATATATATATATCTATATATATATATATATATATATATATATATATATATATATGTGTGTGTGTATATATATACATATCCTTGTTATGTGCAAACATGAGTGTTGTATATACCTTCCCAGATGTGTCCCACCATATTTATCTGATATATCTATATTTAGACATAACAACATACTGATTCAACACTATTTTCACTAACAAGTACTAAACAATTGTAGAAGTCAAAACAGTTGTTCACTACTATTCAGTATGTGTACTGACAGATATATTTGAAAAAACAACAGACAGCTTCACAGCTGTGATGGCTTAGTGGTTAACTGCTGTGACTGTAGTGTACAGGGTCCTAGGTCCAAGACAGGCAAGGGCAGTTTATTTTGTTGCTAGGCAGAACAAGGACTGTTAGATACAGAGTGTTTAAGGCAGTTTTGAGCAACTTTAATTGTGTTTGCAATTATAAGCGGTGCTAACATATGGTTAAATGAAAAGGAGCTTACACTGTGCCAGCTTCACTTACCACTGCACAAATTTGCTTAGCAGTTACATTTAAGCAATGCTTACCCCTGCTAAGCATAGCTTAGCCTTGGTAACTACAGTTAACAGTGCTTTCCCAAGTAAGAGTAAATTGCATATTGTAGTACTGGAATCATACACCGCTCCATGCAAAGCTGGACTCTGAGTACTGGCTATTGTGTTTTTGGTGTGTGAGCTGTGTGTTATTAAGTATTTGCTACTGGATATTGATCTGGTATGTGGATATTAACTGTAGCCTACTATGTGTATAAGACATGTCATTGAGGGCTGATGTCATGTAGTAATGGCATACCTATCAGTGTCAGACATCTGTCTGTCAAAACATTCATCCTAATGCATAACATGTTGGCTAGCTGATTTCTGTCTGTCCTCTGTACAGATGTGCAGATGTCAGGTATCCATCTTGGCTGCTTACAGGCAATCTAAGCTTGACTGAGACTGACATGTCTGCGCAGCTTGTTATGAATGCCACAGCTAGGAAACCCCACCCTGTATGTACAACATGCCATGGATACCTCAACTAAACTACCACAGCCAACAGAACATGCTTGGGTACAGGTCTCCATCCTAGGCACTGGCCATGTTATGTAATATATGTTGCATACATGTCAATTGGAGCACCTCACTGGCCTTCTGCAAGAGACAACCAGATGATTGGATGTTGCATTTAACTGTCACCCCGGGGATCACTCAAGTGGCATCAGTTGATAGATGGTCTGCTGACAAATGTCAGGTGGCATGACACCACTGTATCCACATCGCCTACTCCTCTCATCTCTCCATGGACATTATCCTGGTATACACCTAGGAACACTTGCATCTATGGACCCCAGTACTGACAAATGTGTCAGTGAACATTACTGAGAATAACAGTGTCTGTGTGTTTTTAAATGTGTAGTTGATAATATCCTGAGGACCTTCTCATTGACTACACCCCCCATTTCCATAGTTAGAAATGGCTGCTGCTGTAATGGACATTAAATGTACATTGATACACTCTTCACCCTATGGGCTAACTAGAGCTTGCAGTACCAGAACAACACTAATGTGCAAATGGGTAGATAGGCATGGGTTACCCTCTGAGTCCTGGCAAGTGTGTGTATTTGTGCAAGTGTGTATATTTGTAGGATACAGCATTCTGAGGCCACATTCTCAAAATACAATACACCTTGCCATACATTATAATGGATAGTAATGTTGCTGACATTAGGAGATACATGACAAACCCTCACCCTACTGTCTCTGTGGCATGTGCAATAAATGCATATCCCTGTAGTAGCACTGATGAGATAGACAAGGGGTTGTATTGCAGTCCTGGTCAATGTGTGATTGTGGGTATGTCAGAGCATTATCATGGGTTTTAGTGAGTAAAATATCCAATGTGGGGTGTGGGTGCTGGGTATACTGTCTTTATACCATGGTACCCCCAGTACATGTCCCAAGGTCCACTGTATGAGGACCACTGTCACCATCAGCCATACAGGTAACTGATTACACTATCCAGCCCAATGATGCATGTGCTGTGTGCAAATTATCTGTAACAGAATGGACTCACTGACAAGGTAGTTAGCACTGATAAACCCAGGTCTCTCAGATGTGTCTATGACTGTTATGTGTTTGTCAATGTGTATATGACAGTATGTCATACTATGTATTGTTCACTAACACCCAGTACATCTCTCATTACCATACTGTGCAAGGCCTGGCAATGTTCTTCACTTAACAAGAAACTTGGGACACACCTCATCCTAAAAGCTGTGTGATGTTTGCAATTAAGGCCAAACACATTAGTAACAATAAGTATCTAGGTAGGGGTTCTACTCTCAGTGTTGTCAAGTAAGTGTGTATGTATGTGAAGGGATCTACTTAGTTTTGCAGAAAATACATGTCCCAGGTGGTCATCTGTCCAAGAACTGACTGGCAAATGTTAACATTTCAAAGGAATCCCCCCTGCTGTGCTGGTGCTGGTACTGCCACTACAGGAGCATCTGTGACTTGTTGCATGTCCACGTAGACCTCCACCTGTTGGTGTTGCTGACCTATGTCTACATGGCTGTTGCCCTACTGCCAGCATATGGTCTAACACAGACATTGCATGGTCGAGGATTCCCACCATCTCACCCAACCATCTATCCAGGATGTCTGCAAAATAACAGTGGGCACTTGCAAGATCATGGATGTTGTCAAGTACAGCAAAATGAGTAGCCCTCTGAAGCCTCAGACTCTGTCTGGTATAATATTCCATACATGCCTATGCCTCCATGATGGCCTGAAACATGCGTCTGGTGACACCTGCTGTTGCACTTCTGCCAGGGGCCTGATGGCCAGCAGCCATCCTACGAGCAACCACCTGCCTGTGTGGTACCTCACTGGTCATCCAGCTATGGCTGCTGCATACAGACACACTTGCCATAGTCATCACACTGTCCTGTCCCATGCCACCATCCACCAACTGTCCCATCCCTCATTTATGGCCACTGATGATGGGGTATGTATAGGCATTGTGACTGTGTGCGAGGATGGGGTGGATAAAAGAGGGATGTCAACCGATGGCACAGCTTCAGCCCCTGACAAATCTGCCTGTTCCTCACCATACTTATCATCATTGTCAGAATCTGCATGGACACTAACATCAGTTTGCCTGCAGAAGGGACCCTGACCCACCTCACCACCTGTAAGAGGAAAACAAAAAACATAATTTAAGAGCTGTACATCATTGCTTACCTTTACATACACTCACACAAACTCACACAAACTCACACACACACACACACACACACACACACACACACACACACACACACACACACACACACACACACACACACACACACACACACACACTTACAGGTGAGGTGGCACAAAGATATTACACAGACCTCTCATTACCCAACAGTCAGCATGCATGACATATGGCACTCAACAGCATGCACTGCAGCTATACTCAATCCTTGTTACCAACATTATACATCTCTGAGATGCATGAGTTGTATTAGTAGGTGATGTTCCTTCCCCTGGAACACACTGCACCCATGCACACAGTATTGCTGTGCACCTGTTCAGCACCCTGGTAGGTACTGTGCATCATACCTCATGAGTGTACACACCATTGCTGAATGTGTATATGTGTGGCAGTTATGTTTGCTCTGTTGCTCACAGCCTCTGTGTGTTTGTCTGACACATACCTGTGATGATATAAGGACAGATGTCAATAGTGAATGCCTGACCTCTGATTTGCAGATCTCATCATCAGCAGTGCATCTATGAGCAATAAAATCCAATTGCACTGACAACCTTCAAAGCTTACTGTGGCTATGAGGAGTTTACACACCCTTACTGACATGCCAGCCTCTTCCCTGATATGCAATGGGGCCACAATACTGCACATGTTAACATTACGCACACCTGATATGTGACATATGACCTGTGTAATCAAATGCAGTATCAAACAAATATGTTAGTTGTACAAATGCTGATTGAGATGCATACAATATGTGGGTTGCATAAGTGTGCACACCCTTAGCATGATGGTTTGTTGCAGCACCTGTTACATGAACTACAGCAGTCACTATTCCTGGAAGGGGTATACTAGCATGGTCCATATTCACTTGCCATTATTTGGTCACTCCACCCTACAAATGTCCCCCAACTCTGCCGGATTGCAAGGTCAGCACATGTGCACAGCCATTGGAAGTTACACAGTGCCTTCACTATTGCTGTGGAGTCAGGGTTATGTGTGGCACAATTAATGACCTTGACTGTGTTCAGATATAGCCATTCTTAGCGAGCTTTGAATGTATGTTTCAGTTCACTGTTGTGTTTCAGGATGACATCCCTTCTCATCCTCAGCCTTTTTGCAGATGCTTGACAACTATGGGCCACACATGAGTGTCATTTTGCAGTGTTCCAAATTCACAACACCATGTCTACAAGCCTAGTTCCTGCTAATGAACAGCAAACCTAAAGGTGTACACTGGCACCAGCAAGGTACAGATGGGGATGGTGGGCCTGAGGTGGAGTGAGGTGTTGCTTGTGCACCACATGTATCTTTATTAATACTGTCTGTAGGTTTCAGCCTTGGTCTCAGTACACCATTACACATTGCAACACATGCCTTTGGGAAACTTGATGTTATGCATATGCTACCTGTAGTGAGCCCTGGATGATGTTTCCTGTGGAACAACTCTTCCAACTGATTACCCTAACCCATAGGCCACACTTATGCAGAGTCCAGGCGATTGTCGACACAGGTACTGCACAGGCAGTACTTGCTAGAAATTCCTGCAAGCCCCTCAGTGTTGCTGCATGTTTCTGGGCAGCCTCCATGACCAGTTTGCAACATGTGTTGTCATCTGTCTTGGATGAGCATCTGTTTATTTTCTACATTAATGTTGTCCCATACTTCATAGTCACATACATGATTGTCTGCACTGTTTGCCATAGTATATGCAATGGTGAGGTAAGGCTACTTCTTCCACTCCTGAGTGCCACCTTTTGGATATGGGATCCATTCCATGGTTTGTAAGATGTGTGCAAGCCATGGCTGCCTCTGTTGCAGGTGAGTGGGCAAATGTCATGGACATACTTCTTGGACAGCAGACCATTACTTTTGTGACATTGAGGCCCTGTATGTGATGGAAGGTGCAAACTCAAAAAGAGTGAATGCTGCCAGTACCTGAAAAGCTGCTTTCACAATATGTTATTTGGAGTGTGTGCACACATATGCTTCCAGTGTTTGTTAAGGTATGTATTCCCCATATTTGTTGTCCTAACATAGGATTCCATATTACACATTCATTGCTCATGCTAGAATCACATTGCAGGTTGCAAAAGGTGTGGAATGTGGTATTGTGATATGCCGTTGTGTAAATCTGTAACAGTTGCCTTTGTAATAGTGGTGTATACACTGTTTTCACCACTGTATAAGGGTAATGCTTCAAACATCTCCCTACTCTAGGCCATTTGACCCACCATTATGTTCATCTCTGTCCACACATCTTGCACTGACAGGTTGTTAGGTATACTGAAGGACTCTTACATGCCCTTCAGATATGCCACCATGGTGACCACTGTGATGCAGTGCAGTTAACAGCAACAGCAAGTGAACATGTACAGCATGCATTATGGTTAGGTTTGTTAAATGTGTGCATGGCAAATACCATAGCCATAACATGGTCGGTGTATTGGCAAACCTGAGCAAAAAAACTCCATACTCACCAGCTACAGGCTGCTGCCCCAGAGGTATACCAAAGGGAACTAGATAGTTGTGTGAGAGATGTAATGTCAGTAGCCACACCTGTGTCATTGGTACAGGGTGGGAGCAGCATTTCAGTACATCAGCAGTACAAACCCACAATACTAGAGATTATGCACATCTGTTCATTACTACACTGCAGCAACAGACTATGTTATCTGACATATGCATGAAGATAATTTACAGATGAAGATGGATAAGCAACAGTGGTCTACTAATGTGCCTTGGGGCCTTACCTGCATGCTCCTCATGCATTGTGTGGGTTGCACTCATCTCCACAATGCTATCATCAGGTTCTTGGCTTGGCTGGTGGGCGGGCACCCCAAGGCTGACGAGGAGCTCCTCAGCATGTGTCAGTGGGTGATGGATGGCATGACCCCTCCATCTGTGGCTAGCTGGTCCCTCCTAACTGCAGCAGCATGCTGACGGGCATGGCAGGTAAGATCAGTGCAACAATGTTGCACCTGCTCATAACTGCAGTTATGCAGGCCCAACATTGTTAACCCTGTGGGCGAGCTCGTTCCACAGGGCAGTCCTCTCCTGCAGATCATGGGCCATATGCCCAATGAGGGTTCTTTGGTGATGCACATGGTAGTTTATTATTATTTCATTCTCCTGTGGAGTATAAGCAGGGAGATGCTCCCGGGCCATGGTACCTGGAAGACATAAACAGGAAAACAAGGTCTGAGGACCTCATACTGAAAGGATATAATAATTGTTAATTGACATCTCTCCCCCCCCCCGCCACCATATCTGCAACAATAATCTGAACACACAAATCGATGGCTATGTTTACACCAAACCTACTGTTGGGACATATATCCTATTGTGCAGCAAATATTGAAATGTGTTTCTATTCATGTTCCATGTTGAAACACTGTCATTGTTGGTCTGTTGCTAACAATGTAACCTGCATGCCATTGTAATGGCCAATGTGGTTCCATATATGCATGTGTTCTGTTTGCTATGCTACTGTTCCAAATCTGGTGTTTTGGGTTAATGGGAATATCTATGCATGCTGTTATAACTAATCCTGGATTGTGTTGACTATTACTACCCACATATGTTCTAAAACTGCAACACAATAGCATGTTTGGGAAGGTTGTTTCCAGCAGAACCAGCTCTCCCCCCTCATCTGGCCGTGGCACCAGACCACAGCATGTCTGGGACCCACAGCGGGACCTCCGCATCCACTGGTCCTGCACTACTTTCAGGTGAAACCACCTCAGGGGATGGTGCTTGTCCCCCCCCCAGGAGTGGGCACAGACAGGATCCTGTCACCTGAAGTCCGGTCCAGGGTCTGGTGCATAGGGAGCTCTGAAGAGACTTGGGGGATCTGCTACACCAACTTGAGGCCCTCTTGGTGCAATTAGAGTGTCAGCCTGCCCCTCTTGCTCAGCTCCCAGTACAGCCACCTTCAGGGCCATGAAGGTGCAGTGGTGACTGCCCATGGATGGGGACCTCAGTCCCACTGTTTCCATTTGGGGGATCATGGGCTTCCAATTTCCAAACACCCCTCCCCGTCCAAGGTATTTACCCACCACGTGTCATATACTGCCCCTGTATGCTGTCTTGTCTGTCTTATCTGTCTTCTGACCCAAACTACCTCCCCAAATATACCTACTATCCTTCCCCAACATCCCACTCTCACCTTAACAAAAAAAGGGCAATCTGTTCCCAACAAGAATTTCACACCATACATAACTGTCCATTTCGCACCTGTTTACAGGTGCCTTAATCATTCCGTATCCAACAGCCCTTGTTTTGGCCAGCAAATAAATTATTATCCCTTGCAAGTGTCTAACCCAGGACCCTGCACATGATATCCTCAGCAATCTACCACTAAGCCATCTGAGCTGCAGATATGTGTGATATTTTATGTGTGATTTTTTTTCAAACATATCATGCAGCATAGTCATTTAACAGTAGGGAAAATGCATTTATATATATATATATATATATATATATATATATATATGTGTGTGTGTGTGTGTGTGTGTGTGTGTGTGTGTGTGTGTGTGTGTGTGTGTGTGTGTATGTGTGTGTGTGTTGTGTGTGTGTGTGTGTGTGTGTGTGTGTGTGTGTGTGTGTGTGTGTCTGTATATATGTAGACATACATGTCAATATATATATCTATATATCTATATATATATATATATATATATATATATATATATATATATATATATATATGGAGTGCATTCAGCCATCGGATCCACAGTCTGAACCTCCTTCCTCCACAGCTGTACTGTTCTGCCTTGCTATGAAACAGAGCATCACATGTGGACCCAGCCTAACATTGGGGGAGATATATAGGGACAGATCATAGATATGCCTATTACAAACCTATGAAGTTTGTGCATGAAACATTTCACATTACCATGACTGTTCTGAAGGTGGTGGGGTCTGAAAATCATGTGTCTATCATGACTTCATTACTTCCACCTTCAGCAAATTGCCAGATTAATATACATGTTTGGAGGAACAGAACAAACACTATGATGGCTTAATCTTGACATTCTGTGCAGATCTGCATAGTTGACAGGTATGGCACACTGCCCACAGGGCCAGATGCTATGTCCATAGCAGTTGTTCAGGAGGACATCATTACAGCAAGTCTTGATGGCACATATAAATCTTTCAACATAATCTATCCCATTAATACAGACCAAGTACTACATTCAGTTATATGCTGACATGTTTCACATATCTGTTTTATCATTGTGCTCTCTTCTGTGCACTACTTGGATGTCTTCCTTGTTTGTTTTAGTAGTATTTTTGTTTTTTAGTATTATTTTTTATTTTATTTTATTTTTATTATTTCTCTCTCTCTCTCTCTCTATATATATATATATATATATATATATATATCTTTCTCTCTCCACTACAAGGATCGAGCTGGTTTGAATAGGTTGCAGCATGGCTTTTGTAGGTGATGCTCATGATCAGGTGATGGCCTCTGCACCAATTGGTGTTCCCCACTTGCTAATTGCATGCAGCCAGCTGTGTAGTACTTCCAATAGCCAATGTCATAGCAACCCAGTACTATAAATGACTACATCATGTGGACATTGTCCCTTACAATAGGACTTGTGGACACAGGCCAGGTACATGTTTTTATAAGGTTCCAGACCTAGGGACTGTATGTGGGTATTGCTGTTATACGCATTGAATACTACTAGTTTTACAGGGTTTGTGTGTACATGCTAGTTTTCCATGGAATGCAGTCTGTCTGCATAGCTCTCAACTGTGGGCCTATTCACATGATGGACAGAGGATTGGCTGTTATGTTTTGTCTGTTCACCTCACAGGTCATGTCTCTGACATATCAGTGGCATTCTCTCTCTGTTGATTGCTATCAGTACATGGCAACATCCATTTGTGTGTCTGACTTCATATTCCTGAGTAAGGGTATGTTGCAACCAATCCTGTAACACCAGCAATGTTCACAGGGTATAACAGCACTATTTCAAATATGGCCCTGTGTTTCAGCCTCTGTCCTCCACCTATATACCAGGCTTTGTCCAGATGTCTTGCATTAAGAGGTTGTTTGGTAATGGCCTATCATTATTTAGTGTTGGCATTCCTGCTATCATTCCAGTGATGTTATGGACTCCCACACAAATTTGGGGTAGGGTCCATATATATGAGGGCTACAGCTGGACAAAATGTGTGTGACCTTGTACAGTCCGGAGGTCGTGTATGGAGAACACTGTTATATGTCCTTGTAGGACATTTTATGGGGATGGGTATTAAATGTTTTTAACATAGGCTGTTACAACACATGAGGGATATCAGTAGTAAGAAAAATTAAGGTAAATGGCTGTACATTTTCATAAATTTCACCATGGGAACAGTGGTGGCCTAGAGCTTACTGTCTTACACACAGTTCTGTTTGTCAGTGTGATAGTGACGTTTTAAGTTAAGCATTGTTATGTAACAGATACATTTACATTGTGACAACTAATACTTTTCCCCCTATGGGTTGAGTACAGAGTGTAATTGGAGGTTGCTGAACTACGTCTGTAATTAAGTGTTGTTTTGTTCTTATCTTCAAGGCAAGTGTTTTTTTACTGTTGTACTACTTGAAGGCCTTAGCCTGGACAGCAAAGTATGTTATGTTTTGCAGATTACTGTATCATATGTTTTGTTTGGGAGTTGCATTAATCAGTTATTGTGTATTTCAATCACCTAACTGCTATAAGAAATGGCATAACAAACTGAAATAGTACACAAATAAACATTTCTATGTATGCAAACTTGTGTGTGGTGTCATGTCCTTTGCACTGTGTGCGGATATATGTTTCATGCAATAATTCGCATTTACAGGAAAGAATCAAACACTGGCCATTTTAAAAGGTGGCAACTGTAGAAATAATG
This sequence comes from Protopterus annectens, assembly GCF_019279795.1. Lineage (NCBI taxonomy): Eukaryota > Metazoa > Chordata > Ceratodontiformes > Protopteridae > Protopterus > Protopterus annectens. The sequence continues at coordinate 1,791,577,383 of NC_056725.1, read as the reverse complement.
CCTGTTTGATATGCTGTGCACCTTCTATATACTCTTTTTATACATATCTATAAGTAGTTATATATTTATATGTGTATGTATGTATGTGTATATACATATATATGTATATGTGTATCTGTATATACATATATATATATATATATATATATGTATATATATGTATATATATATATATATATATATATATATATATATATATGTATATTTATATATGTGTGTGTGTGTGTATATGTATCATTGAAATGTTTACTGCTTCCACATTGTTCATTCCCTATGATAGACTGGCTGTTCCACATGATATGTTAGAGAAATCATCCTGACATCTTACAGGTGAAATGGCTTACTGTTAACTTGTTGTGGCTATGTTGTGCAGGGTCCTGGGTTCAAGGGTTGCAAGTGCTGGTTATTGTGTTGCAAGGCAGATCAGTTCAGCTGTGGAGGAAAAGATAATGGCAATAATTACAAACTATCCATATTTTGTGCCCCTTTACCCCCATTAACAATGCTTTTAGTCAGATGTTTTGCAGTGAGAGGTTCAGAGCGTGGATCCAATGTGTGAATGCAATATATCTATCTATCTATATATATATATATATATATATATATATATATATATATATATATAGCATTTATGCTCAAATGCAAATATCACCAAACGGCTATTTACCAAACACAAACCACCAAATGCATACTAGCAAGAAAACATATTAGATCAACTCACAAATCACCGAAAACAGCAAAATGGTGGATAAGTGCAGAAAAACCCAAGTGAATCCTGTACCGCAATTACAAAACACACATCCCAATATGTACATGCTCAAAAACAAGTAAGAAACATAGACTGTAGTCTACAAAATCTATTCACATGTGTTATGATTTGACAATGAAGTGCAAGTAGACTCCCGGTCATATCTGCAAGAGATTTGCAATAGCCTGAACGTAATTGAAAGGAGTGTACTCATCTCTATTTCGGAATATAAACTGAAACAGCTCTTGGCGATGTATCAGACTTTTCTTCTTTGGAGTAGGTGGGCATGCAGCAGACATCCTGCAATGCATTTCATCCACCCTATTCTGTTACCGGCTTTCAGCCTGTAAAATGCTGTATATGTCAAATAGATGTTTCCCAGCTAAACAATGCAGCCTCCTGTGCCATGCCTCAACAGCATTCTGTGTTCTGGGCAAGTTTAAATCATTCAACACACTGATATTCCAGAAGTGCAGAGGAAATAGTGGTGGGAATCTAATACTAGTAGTAGACCTAGTTTTAAGACATCTCGGCTTTCCTATCAAATACCACTCTTCAAAGTACTTTAACAGTGGCTTGCCAACTACAGGGAATCGTTCTGTTAACACAGTGAATGTTTTCATTACTTTGTCCTCTGGTAGGAATGCTAAGGCTGCCAACTGCTTCACAGATTGTTGAAAGTGAATGTCTGAATTATACAGGGAAGCAAGCCCTAGATCCTGAATCATTCGCCAAATATTTCTTCTGAAATGGAAGAAACAACCTTTACAGATCACTCCACTTATATTACGGTTCACGCTCTGAATGGCTGCAGGCTTAAAGTCACACAATACAAATGAGATCTGCACATTTAATTTCCGGTCAGTAAAGAACTCAAAAACACATCTCCACATTAAATTATATGCACATAATGACTTTTTATTCATCAAGCAATACATTAGGGGTACACTCCTACTATAAGCACCGTATTTTACATCACTGTGAATAGTGTATAATTGACGACATTCTAAGCCTCTTTTAAAGTATGTGCCATCCATTAATCATATTTTCGTAACAGTCATATCATGCAAATTTGCGTCTGTTGTCAGCACTAGTACTTTAATGTGATTGGTTACATCTTCACAGGACTGTTTAAGAAATACACTGTTCTTGAGTGGAAACTGGGTCACATCAAACTGAAATAGATCTATTTGACCACACTGTAAAGCAGTTCTTCCCTTAGAATGAACCTGCATAACACTTTGCAGAATAGATCATCTGTTTGGCAAATAGGGTGCATATTTCAGGGAAGTGGACACTACAGTATCGTCTAAAATTACACATGGTGTATCTCTAGAAAGTGCTGCCCTCTGCTTTAATTCCTTCCTAATACAGTATTTCTCCACTTGTTGTGGTTCACCTGCATGACAGTGATCAACAGACTTTACAAGCTCCTCACCACAGATTACAGAAATTGTAATGGTTCTACCTTTGCATTTACTTGTAATCTTGTACTTGCAATTCTAATATTTCTTCGTTTTCTTTTTTTTTTCTATAACTGGTAGACATATCCATCTAATACCAGTATTTCTCCACCTCTTTGAGACGTTTCAGTTTTATAGACTTGACCCAGTACACCGGATGCTAACCTACACATATCTGCCATGTCTTTTCAGTACGTTAGTACTACTTCATTTCCAATTGTTTAACATTTATAGGGGGAATGGCAATCAATGACAGGATAACCACTTGATTGCAATTTACACATTTCGGTGATTTGTGAGTTGATCTAATGTGTTTTTGTGTTAGTATATAGTTATAGTATATAGTATGTATATATAGTTAATAACAGTTCGGTGATATTTGCATTCGAGCATAAGTACTATATATATATATATATATATATATATATATATATATATATATATATATAAAACATGTATGTCTACATATATGTATATATATATATATATATTTATATATATATATATATATATATACACACATACATACATCGACATATATAAATACATTTCCCCTACTGTTGAATGACTGTACTGCATGATATGTTTGAGAAAACACCACATTTTATTTATAGCTCAAATGGCTTAGTGCTAAATCATGGTGGCTATGGTGTGCAGTGTCCTGGGTTTGAGACTTGCAAGGCCTGATTATTTTGTTGCTGGGCAGAACAGGGGCTGTTGGATACAGAGTGATAAGGCACTTAAGCAGTTGTAAGTGGGTTTGAGTGAGTTTGCGTGTCGGTAAGCAATGCTAACTTCTGGTTAAATAAGCATACAGACAGTTAGCCTGACAGTGCTTAATCTGTGTAGCCATTGCTTGCTGCCACACAAACAGGCTTAAACCCGCTTACTACTGCTTAAAAGAGCTTACTCCTGCTTATCCCCATGCTAATTTCTTTAAAAGAAAAGAAAAAAGGGGTGATAGGAAAGTGGTGAAAAAGGGGGCATGCAGGAGGAAATACAATAGGAAAGTAGCTAGGGATGTGCAGGATGGGTGTAGGGAACATCCATAGCTGTCCATTTCTTCTACAGCAACAGCTGTGCATATGTGCTGAATTTGGAAGTAGATTTGGACACTCAAACTCCTGAGAGAAGGATGAGGACAACAATAATGTGGTGTGAAGCTAATTAGACCAGATTACTTGTGTCCAGTGGACACGTATGCAAAATGGACAGCTATGTATGGGTCAAAATTTTTTTTGGGGAACAGATTGCCCTTTTTTTTTAAGGTGTGAGTGCGATGTTGGGGAAGGATAGTAGGTATATATGGGGAGGTAGGTTGGGTAGGAAGACAGGCAAGACAGACAAGACAGCATACAGTGGTGGTATATGACACATGTTGAGGGTAAACACCTTGGATGGGGAAGGGTGTTTGGAAATAGGAAGCCCATGAGATGCCAAATGGAAAAAGTGAGACTGAGGTCCCCACCTATGGGCAGTTACCACTGCACCATTATGGCCCTGAAGGTGGCTGTGCTGGGGGCTGAGCAGGAGTGGCAGGCTAACCCCCAAAATGCACCATGTGGCCCTCAAGCTGGCATAGCAGATGTTGGAGCTCACTATGCACCAATCCCCGGACCTGACTTCGGGTGACAGGATCCTGTCCCTGCCCACTCCCAGGGGGAGGAGGAGAACCATCCCCTGAGGCAGTTCCAGATGAAGGTGGTGCAGGACTAGTGGACAAGGAGGTCCCAGGGTGGTTCCCAGGCATGCTGGGGCCAGGTGCCATGGCTAGATGAGGTAGGAGAGGCGGGTCCGCTGGGACCGGCCTTCCCATACGTGCTATTGTCTTGCAGTTTTAGAACATATGTGGGTAGTAATAGTCAACACTATCCAGGATTAGTTATAACAGCATGCATAGATATTCCCTTTAACCCAAAACACCAGATTTGGAACAGTTGCATAGCAAACAGAACACATGCATATATGGAACCACAGTGGCCATTACAATAGGATGCAGGTTACATTGATAGCGACAGGCCACCAATAATAGTATTTCAACATGGAACATTAATAGAGACACATTTCAATATTTATCGAACAATAGGACATATGTCGCAACAGTAGGTTTGGTGTAAACTTACCACTGAGTTGTGTATTTAGATTATTGTTGCATATATGGTGGAGGGGGAGAGAGATGTCAATTAACAACTTATATATCCTTTTAGTACTCACAACTTTAATGATCATTGCTCTAATCATTAAGGTACAGGTATTATTACAATACCCTATGGCCTTGGTTTGGGCAGTGGTATGTTTGTACACAGTGTATACTTCAACTGTCTTATAGCTAAATTCTTACATCTCTTACCTGGTAAACCTGTGGAGGAAATGTTTGTTAACACTACCTGACTGTTTCTACACATATTCCCAGATTCAAAGTTAATATTATGCACATACCTCCCAATCTCTTAATGCACACACTCTGGACAAAGCTTGACAACATGGGGGTATAAAGAGAGGCATGTTTTGAATATTGTTGTCATAAACTTGGAGAGTCGCATGAGTGACAGAATTTGTTTTAATATACATTTTCTGAAGGTTTTGAGGTTTGAAAATCAAATGTTATGTCATTATTTTGTGACTACAATTCTGAGATCATCTCACTGATTTACCAGGGGGACAGAGGAACAGGCAGACAATCTGAGCCAATTATCTGGACATTCTGAAAAATCTGTACAGTTGAGAGGTATGTTTTATGCATATAGCTTATTACCATTCCCAGGATTCGAACCATGGCTGTGTCTGCTAAAAATACAACAATTTAAGTCACAGTAGAGTGTGCTCTTTTGATATTGCTGCCTATCTCTTCAGTGTTTTCTAAGTCTCTCTTGGTTGTACAATCTGACCTTGTAATTACAACAGTCTTATACAGACATTCCTACACATATTTTTATGTAGCACAGTGTGAGAAACAGTGGTTGATACAACAGTACTGTTCTGATATCAGATGTTACTGAATGCTACATATCAGGCCATACTATACTAGAGTAAACACTACCAGTCCAGGATTTAAATCATTATTGGCAGGCACAGTTTTCTTATCTAACAGACCTGTGGAGGGAATGTTTGTTAACACTACCTGATTGTTTCTACACATATTCCCAGATTCCAGTTAATATTATGCACATACCTCTCAATCTCTTAATGCATACACTCTGGACAAAGCTTGACAATGTGTCTATAGCATAACATCACAGATGCAAAATGTTGAACGCTCACAAGTGCAAAAATGCCGAAACTCGAATTCGGTATTGTCGGGGGCTGCACCCCCCACACCCCCGCTAAATATATATTCCAACTCCGAGATCGCACTACAGTGAGGAAAGGGTAAATATCCCAATCTTCACTGTACTGTGATCTCAAAAATGGACCATCAACATTTCGACACTTTTGCTGTTGTGCCATTTGACATTTTTATTTTTCGATAACATGATATAGATCCTTGACAACATGGGGGAACAAATAGGGACATGTTTTGAATATTGCTGTCATAAACTTGGAGAGTTGCTAGAGTGGCAGGATTTGTTTTAATATACATTTTCTGAAGGTTTTGAGGTCTGAAAATCAAATGTATGTCATTATTTCATGACTACAATTCTGAGATCATCCCACTGATTTGCCAGGGGTACAGACGGACAGGCAGAAAATATGGGCCAATTATCTGGGCATTCTGTAAAATCTCTACATTTGGGAGGTATGATTATGCATACAGCTTACTACCACTCCCAAGATTCGAACCATGGCTGTGTCTGATAAAAATACAACAATGTAAGTCATTGCAGAGTGTGCTATTTGGATATTGCTGTCTATCTTTTCAGTGTTTTCTGTCTAAGTCTCTCTTGGTTGTACAATCTGATCTTGTACTTACAACAGTCTTATACAGACATTCCTAGACATTTTTTGTATGTAGCAAAGTGTGGGTAACAGTGGTTAACACAACATTACTATTCATAGAATGCAACAATAAATGCCATACAATACTAGAGTAAACACAACCAGTCCATGATTTAGAGATTTATTGCCAGACAGTTACAGTTTTATTTAAATATGACCTATATGAGACTATTACTGTTATATTGTCTGGTTTATTCAGTACAACCCATACAACAATTTTTATACTGCCAGGTGACTTTCTACTACTTTATATTTATTTGGTATGACTACTACAAACAGGATTGTTACTCACCAGACTCGCGATGCAGCCTTTGCAATCTACTAGCATGGGCTTCCTGATTCACAGCCCACTCAGCTGCAGCTGTAAAGGAAATAGAGACATATTTAGGCATACTTATCCATCACATACACATGCTGGACTTTAGTAAACAGTAATGGTATGACTACTTAAAAGATGCTGGGACATCACCCCTTTGCCTTGCTTCTTGGATGCACTCATCCAAGAGCTCCCTCTTTCTCTGCTTCAAGTTGTCATAGTGGTGCCTGACCTGCTCACCAGTCCGAGGTATACCAGTTGCACTGGTGAGATCACGGGCGAAATGGTCCCAGGCTTCTGCTTTATATTGGGAACCCTGGTACTGGCCCTGCAGCAGTTTCTCGTCTTGTTTTTTTAAAAGGAGTTGTACCATGATCTTGGACTCCTGTATGCCCCAGCGCTATGCCCAGAAGAGCAATCCCTCTCCAACTCCTGCCATCCTGCCTACAGTGGGAAGCTGCAACCAGTTATGAGCTGTATTCCCACCTGTGGGGTTTAAATATTGCCGATTTCCTGCCCTTTTCCAGCTTAGCTAAGGTTGGCATTGCTTAAAGGTGCAGGTTCAGCACTGCTTACCGATGGGCAAATTCACTTAGCTGGGCTACTCATTGCTTAGCAGTCATATTTACACAATGCTTACACCTGGTAAGTAGAACTGTGCAATGCTTAGCATTGCTTATTTTTCAATTTATACACTATCTGCTGTATGGCATTGATTCATCATTCGTTACATATTAGAAATTTATTTACTGTCTCTGACATCCCCCAATGTCCTTTCATTACATTTATTCATGCGTGACTATACTGTATGGGGCATTTGTGTTTATATGGGGATTTAACAACTAACACCTCACATCTGGGCCTAATGCAGTACTTTGGTTAACAAATATATGTTATTTAGTAGGTAATACTAAAAAATTTATGTACTGCTTTCACATGTAAAATGCTAGTGGGTTACAGTGGGGATAGAACCGGAATGGTTGCTCGCAAAGCGTGTGCTCCAACTACTACACTATTGCAATACTGTTTATGTTGGATGTCTCTTGCTATTTAACTTCTTGTGCTGTTTAAGCTGAACTAAACGTATCTAAGCAACTGGCACACCCATGCAGCTATGCTTAAACTTTATCGCATTTATAAAAAAAAACAGTTTTGTTGTGTTATTTTATCTATACCCTTCAGAATATCCCTGCTAATGCTGAACCTGTTATTTTATCAACTTTCTGCTTTGTGGGACAATTGTCCCTTTTGGCTTTGTCCACATTCCTTACTCTGATGAGTTGGGAGGTGCACACTATGTGCTTATGCTACCTGTGTTATCCTAATAACCTTTAGCTTGGTAGTCTACCTCTCAACCTCTTAGAACAAAATATCTGGACAAAGCCTAAAATGATGGGGTGACAAATAGGAACAGATTTTAAATATTACTCTTACAAACGTAAAAAGTTGATAGAATAATAGCTTTAACATTAGCAGAATTTTCTGAAGGATATGTGGAGTCTTAAACTCAAATGTTTTGTCATTATTTAATGAATTCAATCCTCAGCTATTTGCCAGAAAAGTACAGATTTTAGGGGGAAACACATCAAAAATATGAGGCAAAAAATCTGGGCATTCTGTGAAAACCTGCACAGTTGAGAGGTATGCTTGGTAGGGACGATTGTCCTTTATGCCTTTGAACACAGATTTTTTTCCTGATGGGTTGGGGGTGTTATAAGCATTCTTACTCATTTTTAATTGCTGAAAGGCAATTCTGGAGTGCAGGGGGCATGTGTATTGTGAGAGCTCTGCTCTCAGACACACCCCCTGCGCTCATACAATGAACCATGTCCATTTTAGAGCATGGCAGCATGCCTTCATAAATATGCATGGTGCACAGCTGTGCTGAACAGGAATGGTCTCTGCTGTGCAGGAACGGCTGCTTGCTGAATCCCCGGGCTCATCTGTCATTATTTAGTGACTTCATTCCTAAATGATTTTCCAGAAAACCACAAATTTTATGAGGAACAAACCAAAAATAAGAAGCAAAAATCTATTCATTCTGCAAAAATCTGGACAGTTAAGAGGTATAGTTCAGCCAGGGCTGTCTGATTTTGCCGACCTTCTCCCCCTCACAAAATCATAGTCGAATGGGGCCTCCCCCTGCAGCTATTCCAATGTCCCATTACTTGGCTATTTTGCCCCATTTACCATAAACACTGTAATGTGCATACTGCTTTACTTCTACGATGATTTGGATTTCATTTAAAAGTTTTATTTTACATTTTACAGCACAAACACTAATAGACATCTGCTAAACTAAGAAATGCAGACTCATAGTGAAAATAGACTTACCATTAAAGCTTCTCTGCCCTTGAAACTCATATTCATTGAAACAGTATTGAAACCCACATTCAAAGAAAATACATCTGTCCAGTGGCAGATAAAGATTAACTTTGGGCTGTTTTCAAATCATAGGTCCCTTGCACAGGAAACATACATGTGTCCTTTGATACACCTTCCTGATTGTATTAAAATATATTCCTTGTATAATACAGTACAGCTGTTAGAGGGCATTTTAAAGTTATTGTTTTCAACTTTCTTCCAGTAAACAATGAAACAAAATGGATGCACCAATAATGACAAAACTGCCCAGTTCAGAATATTTCCATCATAAATGTCTACTCAGATGTCTACAATCCACTAGTATCAGTAAATAAACACAATCTCTGCAGAAGAAAAAGTGTTCTAAATAATTCCACATTAAAGAGATCTGTAACTATTGAAGAGCATGCTGCTAGCAAACAACTTTATATTTCATTGTTTCATCTACAAATAAAGTGCCTGTTGCCACTGAGGAATAAATTGCCTATGTTACATTAAAAAATGATAAGCTAGCAATATTGCAACTGGGAATGGATGGCAAACTGATAACAGGATTATCGTTACTAGGTATCTCTGCCAAAAAGGACATTCTCAGGACTGCAGTATCCACCCTCTTTAAAAGTACAATACAGTACAGTATCAACAAGGCATCTATATACTGTGGGAGTGGAACCCACAGCCTTCTACATCAAAAGCAAGTACTTTACCAGTTGTGCTATTAACAATGCAAACAGACTCACTATAAGCAGCATTAATCTTCTCTTCAAGCTCTCAGCTCCTTGTAAAATCCACTCGACACACAACTGCCTGTATCTCTCAACTTTGAAGCACAAGAAATCTAGAAAAAGCCAAAATTTATTTGGTGGGGGGAAACACAAGTCCAAAAACTAGGGACACATTTTAAAAATTGCTTGTATAATCTTGGAAAGTTACTAGAATGAAATGCTGTGTTACTAAGTCTTGAACCCCGGACCCTGTGCATTACAGTCAGAGCAACATACCAGTATGCCAAATCAGCTGTTTTTTGAATGAGAGGTAGACTGAAATTTAAATGGCTATCATTTAGTGAATTCAGTTCTCACCATAGCTCTCAATCCCTTAGCACAAAACACCTAGACAATACCAATAATGGGGGAATACAGCTCCCAAACATATTCAGTGAATTCAGTTCTCACCATAACTCTCAACCTCTTAGCACAACAGACCAGGACAAGGCCAATAATGGGGGAATACAGCCCCAAAATAGGGGGAAATTTCAAATATTGAGCTTATAAACAGAAAATTGCTAGAATAAACGGTTTCGTGTTACCATGTACTTTCTGAAGAATATGAAGTCTGAAATTCAAATGCCTGTCATTATGTAGTGAATTCAAAATCCAAAAAAACACAAATTTCACAAGAACAAACATATGAGGCAAAAATTTCACAAGTGGCATTGGTTAGGGAATTCAAGCTCTTGCTACCTGCTCCCAAGGTACAGGAATTTAGTCTAGCTACCAGGTATATTTCATGAGTTGTCTCTAGGCACCAGGTATATTTAACTGGGGCATTACAGACATGCACATACACACACACACACACACACACACACACACACACACACACACACACACACACACACACACCCTACCTGCTCCATTGCTGCAAAGTTAATCCAAGTTTGTTTGTCCATTCCTGCAGTAAAAAGTCTGTGAGAGCAAGTCCTTCCCCTTCCCATGAGAGCCAGCTGCTACCCAGCCTGCAGACGTGGCAGTCCGATCTTCTTCTAGTCTCTGCAGTTGTAACTGAATAGACTTCTGGGATCTCTGTTGTTGAATGCTGTCATCCTAATCCGGACTGTCTCACTAGCAGTCCAGATTCTGTGCGCATGCTCTGGACTGGTTCACAAGCAGTCTGGATATCGGAAATGCCACGAGTATGCATGCATGAAGTTCTGAGACTCGCGTTTCTTTTTTATTTTAGTTTTGTTTGGGGGGGGGGAGCTGCAGTCCTGCAGCCCAATAGCATAAGCTGCCCCTGCTGGACTTCCTCACAGACAGACCTCAGACAGTAGGCATTGGAAATAGCACCTCTGAGAGCATCACTATGAATATGGGGGTTCCTCAGGGCTGTATACTGAGCCCTCTGTTGTTCACTTTGTTGACTCATGACTGCACAGATAAGTTCAATTTGAACCACATCATCAAGTTTGCAGACAACACAACTATCATAGGTCTCATTAGCAATGATGATGAATCAGCCTATAGATGGGAAGCTAGTCAACTCATCGTCTGGTGCTACAACAATTTCTCACTAAACATAATGAGACCAAAAAGATCATTGTCGACTTCAGAAGAAGGCATAAAACACACTCTCCATTATCAATCCACAATGAAATAATAGAAAGAGAGGAAAACACAAAATTCTTGAGGGTACATGTCACAGATGACCTAACATGGAGTATTAATACTTCTACCATTCTAAAGAAAGTGCAACAATGCCTTCATTTCCTGTGTAACATGAGAAAGGCAAAGCTCCTCTCGCCAAGCCTTACTATCTTTTACAGAGGTACCATAGAGAGTATACTAGCCAACAGTCTCGCAACCTAGTAAGGTAACTATTCCACCCCAGACAAAAAGACCCCTCAGAAACCGGTTAAAGTAGCAGAGAAAATCATTGGAATCATGCTCCCTGCCATCCAAGAAATACACCTGTTGCAATGTCTCAGTAGGGCCAACAAGATTATTAGAGTCATTACCCACCCAGCCTGTGGACTGTTCACCTATTTATCTTCTGGCAAATCCTACCACAGTATGAGATGCAAAACAGCCAGCTATAGCAACAGCTTTTTTCCACAGGCCATCAGACTACTAAACTCATACTAACTCAACATTATGTTGAACTCTGAATTTCTGTTGAAATTTCCAACAGTAGTATCACATATTTTTGTGCAATAACTTTGGTGAAATATGTGAGGGTATCAGATATTGTTATCTGTGCTAGCATGACTGGCTGACGTTTTGTAAATACTTGCAAATAAGTGTAAATTACCCTGTGTTATATATGCCAGCATGACTAGCTATAAGTTTGTAAATAAATTTATGTTTTTTTAATTATTACTTTGATTTATGCAAGATGCTGGAATCAAACAGTGCTCTTCTGGCTGAACAAATGTACATGTTTTTTAAAAAAAGAATTCTGAATTTAGGTTATGCCAGTCAGCTGACATAGCTGCGATGTCACATGTGCCAGAGCTGAAAGGAATATAATCTCTACTGCAGCTGTTTTGTTTACTTTTTAAAGTCTGACATGACAGAGTAGAATTTCTAACAGCTTTCCGTGACTTTAGAAAAAATTCTGCTATAAAAAGCAGGTTTGATGTGAATTAAAGTTCAGTTGTTGTAGTTGTTAGTTGTTGTCTTCCAGATCAGTAGTTATCACTCAGATTTTTCCAAACCTGTTCAGTACAAATAGTAGTAGTTGCTATTCCAGTTGCTGAGGACCAGACAACATCAAAAGTGGATATATGTTCTTATTTTGCTATGCAGAAGTAAGACTATCATCTTGCCTTGCTGAGTTAGATTAGACAGGGACAGTTAATCTTTAGACAGTTATGGATCTACAGTTAGATAGAGTTTTTCTACAATCAGTGTGAAATATATCCTTCAGTGTTATTTTCATAATTCCTATGTGTGAAACTCTACGACTTATTTGGAATCCGTTATTCAGGGTATATATGTTTTAAATCATTTTATTTATTAAATATTTTATTACCTTTTATTGTGGCTGGTTATTTAGAAATTACTTTTAGGAACCTGAGAGTGTTTATGCTTAATGTGATAACACCAGAGCCACTTCAAAAAGCCTTACTGCTTGGATTACATTACCATTTCTATCAATATTTATTTTATCCAATATAGTTGAACACCCCTTTTGAAGGGTATTGTGCTACTTGACTAGTGGCAGCTATTACCTTGTAATTTGGGAAAGAGAACCTATCAGGTAAATCTGTGCCAGTCTTTCCCAAGGGTGTTTCGATGTGTGATTATTAAATATTTAAGAGTGAGTGTGTCAAATACCTAGAAGTGGGACACAGTGCTCTGCAGTGGTTAATGTGAAGACTCATTTGGGATCTGGAGTGAAGCATATAGTCCATTACCAGGTCTGAAGCCTGTTCCTGGTGTACTCTTAAGGGATATTGTATGTTTTTATCCCTGCTTTCAGTGGTGAGGACAGTAGTGAGGACTCAGGCTCCTCAGTTACTACCCTGGGTATAAGTGAGATCGTCAAGCAATAATCACACTGGGATTCTCTTAATTCATATTCTTATGCAATCCTAAATGTGTAATAATGATTACAGCAATCCTAAATGTGCAATAATGATTACTGTGAAAAGTTCTGTGCAAGTTTTATGTATAGTTAGTTAAGAGTCTAAGACAATAATGTGTGCCATGTCTGTAGTAACTGTTGTAGTACAGATTGTTTATGTGTGAAAATACCTCCACTCTGAGAAGGAGTAATGACGTTTCATTCTGTGATGCACAAGTTGTATAATCTGAATGGCAATAAAATTTACTTTGACTTTTAATTGACTTTGACTATTTCAAGGAACAAATGAGTTGTACCCAAGCTGTAATGCTCAAAGTTAAGCAAACAGTCATTCACAATAAACATAGAAGACAAATGCTTCTGATGACACATAAATCATATTTGGAAACAGTACCTGTTTCCCTATACCACCTTATAAAAGGTAGTCACTTTCCTTGTATGCCTATCTGGTGTTAAGCTGGATGAAAATTAAAGGACAAATGTCCACAGTGATATATTTTAAGTCATTGTTGTTATGTATAAGAAGCATGCCTTCTCACTCCTACCCAGATAAGAAAGCCACCTTATGTGTATCCCTCTGATGTCAGACTTAGACAAGAAAAAAAACTAGTACATATTTATACATATAAAAATAAAGCAATTATTTACCCTACCCAAAATATAGCCACCTGCATATGCATCTGATGTTTGGTCGTGAAAAAAATGAAAAAGACATTACAATAATGTTTCCAACTTACCTTTAGAGAGTACACTGTTTCTGCACAAGCTTAGTGACCCTCAATGCACCTATCTGAAGTTTATGAGGAAAATTAAAGAAAGAATGACTGCACGGTCACCAGCCAAGACATAACAGGGACCTCTGAGGTTTTGGGGGAAGTTAAAGAAATAATGTCATCACCTCTAGCTCCCCACACAAACTAGAGGGGCATTTTGTACATACCTCTTTGCAGGGCTGGTTTCAGACTAGGTGCATTTCAGGGCAGAGGTCATGTTGAAGATCATGTCAAAATCCAGTTATACAGCTTTGGTGTGTGTAAACCACACCCACCACAGACACTCTGAATGTCTGGATATTCTGTGATGAATTTTATCTGCTCCCCCACACCTTTATTGAGAACTGACTGTAAACTGAGCATGTGACAAGAGACAACTGCCATTAAACAGTTATAATTGCATCTAAGCACAATTCAGATGTCGGATTATCATAAAAGAGGACAGCTATGTAATACATTTCACCTTTGTTTCAAACAGTTTTCACACTGAGATATTTCAAGTGGCTTCACACAAATCGCACTGGTCCTTTAAAGTAAGAATAATATGCAAACAACAGCAGGCATCTATTCATTATCCTCTACAGAGAAACCAGCAATTATATCTACTGCATATCAGATATCAAGTTAAGTAGTCCATCTTCATACTCAGAAATCCTGCAAAACTGTAAGTGACTGTTTAAAACTGGTCAAATGACAACAGACTCAGTTACTTTTATCTAACCAACTGCATAACTTTCAATTAATTCCAGAACTGGGGACAAATCCAAAAATAATCAGGTATACTTTTTAAAATATTAGTACTATTAACAGGAAGAGCTGACAGAATAAGAATTATGAAACACAGGTTTTCTGATGCAAAAGAAGTCTAACACTATTTATTGTCATTTTTATTAGGTGTACTCCAGCACCTTTTCTCCCAAAGTAGCCAGTTTTACTATGGATTTTGGAGGAATAGAACAACATTTTGAGCTAAAATCAGGGACAGTTAAAAGGTACTCGGAGCCTCCACCCAGGAGTTATAACTATGAGGCTGTATAGCCCTGAAATAAGTTTCACCTTTGCTATTTTTTTCCACACAGACAAGTTAACTTGACACATGCTCACACATTACAGTATTCTACTTCACTCCATACAACTCACAAAGTGGAAGCCCGCCGTAAATATTGCAGAAAATATCTGGTTAATCACTGAGAGAATTTCATAAAAAACAAAAAAATAAAATAAAAGTTAACTTTCCACATGCCCACACATTGCACTTTTCCAAGTTGCTCCACACAAATCAGAAATTCAAAACCTACCATAAATATTTCAGAAAAGTATCTGGTTGATCACTGCCAGCATCATAGCACAAAAAAAAAAAAAAAATAATAATAATAATAATAAAGTAATACTCACCTCATTGCTTGTTCTGCCTCACATAGTTGCACCATTCGCACCATTCTTCTCACTAACCAGAATTCATCATTGTCCAGCCATTAGTGATAATTTTATTATTAAAAAAAGCATCATGCGGATGAAAACGTTCAGCTCACAGGATGCACATGTTCTATTTGAACATTAACTCTGAAGTGCTCACACCTACACTGATGTTGCCTGATTTGAATGGTCAAGTCAAGTAGAAGACACCCCCCCCCCCCCCGGGACACCCATGATGCTGCGAAGTGGGCACCATTTGCTATTACAGGATAACATATTTTATCTATTTATTTTTTACAGAAAAAACAACAGCATATTTCATTGCTTTAACAATAAGTAAATAAATACATATATAAATAGAGAAAGAGTACTCTTTCAAGCACAGTGCCACAGCACCGTAGGCAATCACCTAGTTGGCCTATGCATAAGACCAGTCCTGCCTACAAGTCAAATATACATTCATGTACAGGAATCATATTTAATCTGGTTATGTCTGTCTTGAAATATCATCAAGTACATAACCACTTCATGCTGTTAGTCTTTAAAAGGGAAAAATCCCATTCTAAATGACATGCAGGTGAATTAAAAGGAACAAGGGAACATATTTGTGGTATCTTTCACCAGAATTTTATCACACCACAGTAAACCAATTGCTTAGATGTGATATAATCATCAGTCAGTAATGACATAACATAATTTCAATCATGCATTTATATTACATAAGGCACTAGATGCCACACATAATGCATGCCAGTACTGAATGCCTGTAAGTACAGTGAATAGCTATAAACAGCATGCGAATACACAGTATAACTACATAATATTAAAGCATATATGCCTGCGTTATCTGAATACACACTCTAGTAAGTGCTGCACAGTGTGCTTTACCATGAATCCTAAAAATAATATCTATTTAAAATAGACAAGGCTAATGCATCCAGTCTTAACATGCAGTAATTTTCACACTTACTAAAAAGCGTGTCTGTGTCTCTAACTCTCCTCTTGGCAGGATGATTGCTCCTGAAATTGGTGCCTTCTGAGAATCTAGTTACAATAATGGAACCTAAATCTGGATGTTTATTTAAACTTGCACATGCTGCGCATGAATATTTGTGTAGGTTTTACAGTTAGTTCACGACTTTCATTTTCAGACAGGACATGATGTAGCAACACAGTGCCTTATACAGCTCTATTGCAAATCAAAATTAACCCTTTTTCTTGCTTAATACAGGGTGTTAATATATGGTGTCACGCTTTGAAAAAAGTACTGCACTAACAAGAAGGGTAATGGAACAAGATGCAAGTGAACTAACTATATCCTGTTTAATAGGGTGTGCACCCCACTGCTTTCATCTGCATACAGCCAGACAATAATTATGAAGTCAGGCTAGTGTTCCTCAACTACTCATGAAAAAACAAACACCTGTACCTAATAGGGCTTGCTTAGATAAAAAAAAAACACACACAAATATCAAGAATATTCTTGATAACATGTCAAGGCAGATAAATGTCTATGAAATCTGATATTTGAGACAATACATGATCTGCACATATTTACCTTTATTGGACTTGGAGAATAAATGAATCTGCTATGAATAATGGTGGCCGGTGAGTCTGCCTTACTGAAATCAACAGCTTACCACATGTCCTTACCAGCTTACCCAATTAAACAGGTCATCTTTCTTGGACATGACAAAATACAACAGTTTTATTTATTTATTTATTATGTATTTTAAACCTCTGGCTACCAAATAATCCACTATTACTTCCAACAGGTACGAATGCATGCCTTTACCCAAAAATAAAAGTCAGAATTACAAGTCTGCAACTAGCCCTCTCCAGTTCAATATAACATTTGCACAGTATGTCTACAATAACTTTTACCAAACGAAGAAACTCCAGAATTCTGCCCAGGTCTTTGGCCTTTCCCTTATCAAGCAAGAATTTGTTATAAGCTTTCTTATTTTACACAGAAAGTGTAAACACATCAGACCATTTTGTACCGACTAGCAAAAGATACTTCCATTTAAACATTTTAAAACACATTTGAACCCTGCTCTTAAATGTTTTGATTTAGGCACAAAGCTATGTTTTTGGCTCTTGGATGATCTTCCTAGATTTACAATGTCCCTCAGGTTATGGCTCATACTTTATTAAATACATAAACTAAGTCTACAGAAAAATCCACTACCACTGACTATGTAGAGTCTAGTGTTATAACAACCTAATATTGTGAACTATAAGAAAGCGCTCCTCTTTCTGACCCTCTTCTATGATTTTTAAAGGCCAGTGCTGTGATGATTGGAGGGCGAGATGTATACATTTCTAACAAATCTATGGAACACAGACAACATGGAAAGATGTAGTAAATATGAGAGGGTTATATAAGCATCCTTTTTAAGCAAACACTGTACATACATTTTTGTTAACAAAAATGTCTGTTGGGGCACATTTAATTATAAGAGACAACATGGTTCCTTTCAGTGTAAAACGCAAATACCGCAAATACTAAAACTAAAAGAAGAAACAGCCTTAACAACTATAGTTCATTTAGTTTTGCATTTTGTTTGTTATAAAACAAAAGTCCTACACTCCACTGTTGCTTCTTGAAAATTTTATTTACCTCAGTTCACGTTATACCAGGGGTAGACTCAGTTTGGTGTATAAGGATTTAAATATTAAAGTTCTAATATCTACATTTGGCCTGGGACTAACCATCACTTTGAAAACTCTTAGACATGAAAAAAAAATTGCTTGCTGTTTCTTCTTCTAGAACAAGCAAAAAAGGACATTATTTTGGGAATTCAAAAAGGGTAAACATGAGCAGGAAGCCATAACACAGTTGTATTCCCACATGCAGTATTGATATTTTTAGACCATCCTACTACTGAGGTTTTCTGCTGGCAGGGGATCTAGTGCAAATGGTAATCCTGCTGGTCAACTTGCATGCAAATGTGGCAATTTGGTGGTGTGGCAAATGATAATTAGTCCTGTGTTATACCCAGAAATACCTGTTGCTCCCTATTTATGCTACCAAGCAATTCAGAGAATCAATTAGCTGAGTAATTTTCCCACTTTTTGAGAAAAAAGTGAATGCTGTCAAAAGATGGTGGTTACCCATTCACTCCTATGACAGTAGTATTGTTGCAGGTAAGTTCAGTGAAGATATGGGGATTGGGGTAATGTACTGTGTGTGTGTGTGTCTGTGTGTGTGTGTCTTGTCACTAGGGGCATGAATGAAGCTGGATGGATATGTGTGTGTGTGTGTGTGTGTGTGTGTGTTTGTGTGAGTGTGTGTCTGCTGGGGTGGGTTAGGTAGGAAATCAAGGTTCTGCACACGCGAGCGAGCATGTGCGTGTGTGTGTGTGTGTGTGTGTGTGTGTGTGTGTGTGTGTGTGTGTGTGTGTGTGTGTGTGTGTGTGTGTGTGTATGTGCCTGTGTGTCTGTGTGTGTGTCTCCAGGGGCATGAATAAAGCTACATGTATGTGTGTGTGTGTGTGTGTGTGTGTGTTTTATGGCATGTGCATGAGTGAATGGATGAGTGTATCTGTGAATATTATTGACTGTGGGGGGTTGTTGGGTGTATGTGTGTGTGTGTGTGTTTGTGACTGGGAGTGTGTGTATGTGCACATATATATATATATATATATATATATATATATATATATATATATATATATTTACACATACAGACACATATATATCTTTTATTGAGTTTACACTTTGACGAATTACAAGTCAACGAGACCATTATGCCGAGCGTCCATTACTCCAAACAATCACTACCCCGGATTACAAAACAACATCTATTTAAAAAAAAAAATAAAAAACACAGAACACTATACAGCTATACAGTCTTTAATGTTTTCGCAGGGGAGCAAGTCCCCTACACCCTCAGACCCCCTGCAAATTATATATACCAACTCCAAGATTGCACTGCAGTGAGAAAACGGGTGCTTTTCCTGATCCTCGTTGTACTACAATCTATATACTGTTATACAGTAGCTCTTCCTTTGCATTTCTTCTTATACTTATACTTACAAGGCCAGTAGTTTTGGATTTTTGTACATCTCCAAATGTTACATATAACCATCCATTACTACAATGTCTCTTCCCCTTAGCGATTCTTCCTTCCTATAAACATTCCCAATAACACCAAGTGAGTAGCATGTCGTGTTCACAATGTTGACAATGGGTACGGTGTATGGCTGAGTTCAAAATTACCTTGCATGTAAAATTCTAATGCCACAGCACTTAATTACCACACTTGTCGATAAAAATCCAAAAAGCAGGAGACCAGGACCCAATCCGCACAAACAACGTTTACTGAGCGCTTTCGTCTCTTGAATAGAAATGTCTTCAGAATAACACAGCATATTACCCAACAGCCTCATATATGCTATTCCAACAAATTAGTCACCATCATTAACTAATTAATAAAATAATGTCCTGAAAGGACATAGAAACATTTAAAGAGCAACATATATATATATATATATATATATTGCACTCACAGTAAAAAAGAAAAAATGCAATTAAAAGCATATAAAAATACTTGACAATTAAATATATCCTATAATAAGTTAAAAATAATCAAAGCAACAGATGTCAATATTTATGCATATGAAAGTATATATGTATTTGTTATTTATTATTATCCTACCCTAATAGTAGGTATCGATGACTGTCATATAAGAAATTGTGCCTTGAGCCTGAGAATAGAGCTGATGGATACTGCACTATTAAGACCCAGTGTTTCAGATGCATTTGTCCTAATTTGCCTTCTAAGCTCAGCCATTTCTAGGTAATCGTTGAGAGGCCCATCTCTTTCACCCATCCTAACCTGCTCAATGATAATGAATATGAACCCATGTCTTTCATTGGTTACTGTATGTCCTGCTAATGCATTTTAACATCTTTCCTACTGATGTCATAGCAGTGTTGGTAAATTCTACTTCTAAACGCATTTTTAGTTTTAACAATGTAAAAACTCGGACATTGGGTAGATAGGCCGAGGTGCACCACTCCTTTACTGCTGCAGTTGACTTTCCCTCGTATAGTGTGTCTCCCATAATTGGGAATACAAATCTTCTTGGCTTTAATGCTATATTGGCATTGTAGGCAATAGGAGCATTTAAACATCCCTGCTCCTATATCAGGATCACATTTCTGCCTTTCCAACATATTTTTGATGCTACATTCCTTTTTATATACAATGCTGGGAACAGGGCCTAACAACTGTGCCTGTTCTGAATCAATTCTAAAAATGTTCCAGTTATGTTCAATAATATTCCTGATGCTGTAAAAATGCTGATTAAACTTGAAAATAGCAAATTGTTTATGGAAAGTCTTAGTCTCTTGATTTTCTTGTTTGATGACCCTTCCCCTGTACCAAGAAGGGGAAAAAATAGGCACCAGCTCTTTTATTTATTACCTCCTGAAGGATGTCGTTTAAATAATTATCTGGATAACCTCTATGTAGTAACATCCCTTTAAGGGTCTCAATTTGCTCTATAAATTGATCATATTCAGATATCTTCCTGGCAAGCCGTACCCCCTGTCTTTTTACTAAAGCCTTCTTTAGGTGCAGGGGGTAGTAACTATCAAAATGTAGGAGGCTATTGGAGTAGGTGGGCTTGTGAAAAATTGTGGAGGTGAAATGTTTATTGAACACATCTTTCTTGATGGCAATGTCTAAGTAATTCACCTCTGTAACACTAATAGAATGTGTAAATTCAAGAAAATCTGTGCTGGTGTTCAGAAATTCAAGAAAGCCTTCTAGTTCTGATATATCACTGTTCCACAAAATGATGATATCATCCAGGTAACAACCATAAAATGTCCATGAGTTAGCGTAAGGACAATTAAAAATAATATCTTTTTTCCCAAAATGCCAGTACCATGTTCGCAAAGATGGGGGCACAGGCTGCTCCTATTGCTACCCCCTTAGCTTGTTTAAATAACTGCTGTTCGAAGGTAATAATGTTGGTATCTAACACTAGTACTATCAGTGTTCTAATTGTTAAGATGGTGTTATGATTTAGGGTAGTGTACTGGCAAAGATATTGGTAAAACCAATCAATACCTGTGTCATGGGGTATGATAGAGAATAAGTCCCGAACATCAGTTGTGATAAAGATCAGATTATTAGTATACATATCTTTCTTGATTTTAGATAGAAAATCCCAGGAGTCTTTAAGTATTCAAGGGTAGTCCTTCAAAATATTATTTAATTTACTGTCAATGTATTTAGCAATGGGAAATGTTTTAGATGCCCGAGCATCCACAATGAGTCTAAATGGGGAGTCAACTAGGTCTTTGTGTAACTTGGGGACACCAAATATTGTAGGTATTTTAGGATGTTTAACTGGACTCTGCCCTTCTGAGCTGGGAATTTCTGGTTAAAGGTTTATAGTGCCTGAATATTTGAACTGTATCTTACTGAAATTGGTACACCTTGTTTGCTGTAGCATAGACTAGATCCAGGCCTGCTGAATATAGCTTTGTTTATATGCTTGTTGTTTGTTTGCTTGTTATTTCCCTGGAACGCTAATTCCACCTAATACGCGGCTTCTCAGCGCTTCTGTGGCTCAATAGTGATATCTGCATTGCTTACTGTACTTATTTCCTTGTTTCACTTGAAAGAAAGTTACTGTTTGTCGTTTTTGCATTTAAGTTACCTGTAACACATTGCACTTAAGTTACCTGGCACTTGCTCACTAAAGCAATTATATAAGTCAGCACTAAAATTAAAAGCACTACACCCTCACTCCCCACTGGCCCTGGTTTTCAATTATTAAGGAATTCCCAATATTATTCTAGCATGTCCAAAGGTCAGTTGTCAATCTCCTCTCCGGTCCAGCTGGTGAATCTGGGAATCTTGAGGCAATGTTACAACTGCCTCATGTACACAGACAACCCTCTCCTCCTCCCAACAAATTCCAACACATGCGAGAGATGCAACCATATAGCCAAACTGGAGGCTAAGCTCTCTCAACTCAGTACTGGCATAACCAGTCAGGAGGAGAAGGAAACCATACTCACTACAATTCCAGTCTCACATAGACCTACCATGACAGCAAACCAAACACATAATCACACAAAACCATACTCGGAGGCTCTAAATAAAGATCTGCCGAAGCAGCAGAGACCTCCAAAGCAGACACCCAAGCAGCCGCTACCCCAAAACAAAACACGTGCAACACATATCTCACAAAGCCAGTGTGCCAAACAGTCACAGCCCTTAAGACTAAACAACACACCTGATACACTTGTAATAGGTGACTCTATCGTCAGGCACACTGATGTCCCGCTCACCAGGCTGAACAAGGAGAGGGTCACGGTGAGCAGCCTGTCGGGTGCTAGGATCCGCCACATAACACAAGCACTCAGGTCACTCCAAGGCAAGTACAAATATGACTCAGTCATTGTCCATGCTGGTGTGAATGACCTGAGACGTACCTCCCTGGACTACATGAAAAGAGACATAAAGGAGCTCTCTGAGCATGTAGCCCAGGCCGGTATGACCCTGACCTTGAGTAGCATCTTACCCTCACCAAGAATGATGCCACAATATGAAGACAAGATGATCAATTTCAACAATTGGCTTAAGTACTGGTGTCATTCAAAGGGGATCCAATGCCTGTCAGCTTGGGATGATATGCTCGACAAGCCACGATGCTTCGCTAAGGACGGCTTGCACCTGTCACCCCTGGGCTTTCGGATATTGGCAAAGGCTCTTGCTACCCCCATAGTGCCTTTTTTAGGCAAGGCTCAAAAGACAAACCCACCTCCATAGGTATCACAAGGGATAAGAAACTAAGAGTAATGCTACTCAACGCCAGAAGTCTAAACCTCAAGATGCACGCACTCGAAACTCTCCTTAGCATGGAGAACATCGATATCTGTGCAGTAACAGAAACCTGGTTCAGGGCTCCCGAGAGCACCCCAGCACTACCAGGTTATACCTCATACCATGCTTTTCGCCCGCAAAACTTGGACCGAACCACAAAGGAGGGGGAGTATCGATATTCATCAAAGATACCCACACCTCCAGGTTGGTGGCAAAGCACGAAGCATCAGAGACTATCCATGTGCAACTAACAGTGGGTAAAACTGCCTTCCAGTTTATAGCCTGCTACAGACCACCCTCCCAAACCCAGGAACCCCACTCGGCCTTCCTGAGAACACTGGAAAATATGAAGGTCTCTCCAAACACCATTATATTGGGCGACTTCAACTACCCAAACATAGACTGGGAGCATTACTCTAGCTCCAACACCCTAGCCCAAAGGTTCCTAGAATTTATAAACTCAAATGCTATGGAACAACTTGTTACCACTCCCACAAGAGGGGAAAACATACTGGACCTGATCATCACCAACATGGGGACTCTATGCTCCAGACCAGAAGTGTATCCCTCACTGGTAAGATCAGACCATAAACTAATCTCACTGGATATTCACATCCCGACCCCACCCCCTGCCCAGAAAACCACAGTGAAAAACTTCTCTAAAGCAAATTTTACACTCCTCAAAACTGAGGTGGAATCCTTCAAAGCCCCCGGGCCTGTGGAAAATACACCCAAACCGCAGAATCCTTTATAAACGCATTCTATGAACACCTTCAGGAATGCATGGATCATGCGATCCCAAATAAAACCAAGACCCAATCCTCCAAAGGCAGACTTCCTGTCTGGTGGACCCCAGCCATAAACAAACTATACAATAGAAGGAGGAAGCTACTAAATGATAAAGCAAAATCCCAAAAAGGGAAGGCATCACTGATCAGTATTAGCAAAAAACTATGGGCACACATAAAATTGTCTAAGGCCAGCTTCGAGAGAAAAATTGCACAGGACACTAAGGATAATCACAAGGCTTTCTTTAGTTATGTTAGGAACCTGGGTGGTAATTCCCAGATATGCTCAGAATTAGTCCAAAATGACAAAAAATACACCGAACCCACAGACATTGCCAACATCCTAGCTGACAGGCTCAGTGCAAACTCCCCCCCCCTCCCCACCAAAAGGGCAAATATCTATCCCAGCAGAGTGCTGCCCCCCTGACATCTCAGATGCTCAGGTAAGAGCCGCCCTCTCCAAAGCAAAAACACAGCATCAATGGGACCAGATGGTGTCCCGGGCTGCGTCCTACATGAACTCAAAGAAGAGCTAAACCCAAACATAAAACTACTGTTCAATCTCAGCCTTACTACAGGATATGTGCCCAAAGAGTGGCGTACAGTAACAGTGGTCCCTCTCCATAAAGGTGGTGCCTCAACAGATCCTGGAAACTATCGCCCCATAAGCCTGACTAGCTTGGTCTGCAAAGCTATGGAAAGGATCATCATGGACCTCATAAATAAAGATATTGGAGACCTACAGACACTGGATCCTACCCAGTTCGGCTTTGTTAAGGGCAGATCCTGCCTCTTAAACCTGGTTGATTTCTTTGAAACAGTCACCAAGGCCATTGACGAGGGGAAGGTGGTCCACACAGCCTACCTGGACCTCGCAAAAGCCTTCGATACAATACCCCACTCAGGCATTATAGATAAGCTCACCAGTTTAAATATAAACCCCTATGTCACTAGATGGATTGCAAACTGGCTCAAGGACAGAACCCACATGGTTAGAATTGCTGGAGCCATGTCAGACTCCAAACCAGTTACAAGTGGTGTCCCACAAGGCTCAGTCCTGGGACCTCTCTTGTTCGGTATATATTTCTCGGAGGTACAGGCCAACACGGAAGGACTGTGGCTGACCAAGTTCGCAGATGACTGCAAACTGGGTGCCATAATCGACTCTCCAGCCGACACAAGCATCCTCCAAAAGGGCCTCATAGAAACAGACAACTGGTGCCAGTGCCATGGCCTCAAGCTAAATGCCAAAAGTGTATAGTCATCCCCTTTGGCAAAACAAAGTGCTCACAAATTACCACATAGGTGGAAATCCATTAAGTACAGAAGAAGTAATTAGGGACCTGGGGACCCAAGTTGATAGCAATCTCTCATTTGACAACCACGTGGCCAAAGTGGTTAGAAAAACATTTTATATAGCCCACCTAATCATGAAGGGATTCACATCTAGATCAGGGAGGTCATCGTGCCTCTTTACTCATCCCTCATCAGGCCCATAATTGAGTACAGTGCCCCTTTTGGGATGTACCTTACCAGACACCTGCAGCAACTGGAAAGACCCCAAAAGTACCTCACCAAGAGGATCAAAGGGCTCAAACAGATACCATATGCTGCCCAGTTAAAGAAACTCCAGCTCTACTCAGTGGCATACTGCCTGTTCAGAGGCGATCTGTGCCTGACGATAAAGCCATGTCCAACCCGGAATTAATGGACATGCTGCACCTCAGAAAATCCAAATCCCATCGAGCTACGCTCGAGACTTGAACCTCAGCACTGAAATAAATAGGACATGCTGGAGGGACAGATTCATAACCCAGAGGCTCCCTTCACTCTGGAATAAAATCCCAGTCCAGGTTAGGCAGAGTCCCTCATTGACTCTCTTCAAGAGGAATCTTGATGAGTGGATGGGAGATCGTAGGTTTACCCTGGGTATCACTTCTGTGTCACTGTTAGATAGAGGCACAGTATACTAACCTCGAAAAAGGGCATAGCAAAATAAATTTAAAATGGGTGGCGAAAGCCAAACACATTCTGGCTAGGCTTATAAATGCCCTAGGGCAGATAGCCTAGTATGAACCTATGAACCTATGAACCTATGAACAAGTACTGATGTTCCTCCGGGTGGATTTCTTGGTTCATGAGCAATTCTTCCAGCATAACATCCACCTTGCTATAGCAAATGTTCTTCTCACTCAAGCTAACTTCACAGTAGGTATCACCATATAATAGGGCAAACATTTTATTTATGTAGGAATTATAGTTCATGATAATCAGGCCACCATAATCCTTATTTCAGTATTGTCACAAATTTCTCTTAATAGTGCCCATTCCACTGTGTTCAAATTGTTACATCATCTCCCCCTGTCCCTGTTGAACAATTCCCTGATATCTTTTTCGCATAGTTTTTCAGAAGTTAATACTGAAGGATGTAAAGTTGGGTTGAAAATACTTGTGAATGGTATACTCAGGGATGTTAGTGCTAGTTCCCTTGAATAAAAAATTAAAATTCATCTTCCTGGTAAAAAGTTTTAAACCAATTATGATCTGATCTAATGAAGCTTTTTTATCAGGTAGAAATGTCAAACCTTTTTCAAACAGGTCTGCTACTTGACCATTGAATTCAAAACTGCTGTAGTTATATACTTTGAAATCACCTCCACTATTCTGTAGTACAACCAAATTACAGTTAGATTTGGGGTTCAGTATTTGTTCCCTCTCCCTCTCCATTTACCCTTCGTGTATGTGGGGTATTGTTGGTTGTAGTTGTAATAAGTATCCCCCCTCTGGTTCCTTAATCTCTCTGACCTCCTGGGGGGTACTCTAAAGGGTCGGGGGTGTTATCATTGTTCACAGCATTATTATTATTGTTAGTATTAGGTGCATCATACCCTGTTTCTCTATTACCACTTTGCTGCCCCATAGGAGGTAGCGGATATGCCCTGTGTTCCTCATACTCTCTTTCATCCCTTCTACGTTTACTAATTTTCCTTTGTTTTAATTCAGTCATAGTATTATCAATTTTTACAAACATATTAAAATAATCAGACCTTTTGCTTTCAAATAACAAGTCCATTTGGATATTTTGATCCAATATGTTGATTTTGCTAAGTAAATCAACCATTTTGTGGTCATTGTCCCTTATTAAACAGTTTAACAGTTCACAGCTGTTTTTGCTACAAAGTTCAAGCAGTTCTAAGTGTAGAAGAGAGTCTCTTACCAGCCCTGTAGGGAACTTCCAGATCCAAAGACCCTTAGGAATACATTCTGTATGCACACATTCTCTCAGATAGCTGCTTTCCAACTGCAGCTTCCAATAGTCCGTGGTTAGTTTTTCAAGTTTAAAGATTTGTTCATTTAGAGTCCCATGATTTTGAGCTGGTAGTTGTCTAGATTCACCGTGCCATTCTTTTTCTCCCTCTAGTAATTGTGAAAGTGTATTGCACCCATTGTAGGAAGATCCCGTCCTCCCTGTTCCTGTATTTGAAGTAATATGCAAATCCAGCTTCCCTGATTGGCTGGAATCCGCTCGTCTTTCTCTTTGAGCCAGTGTAATGCCACTGATGTTGAAACCATCAGAGAAGTCTGTAGAGTTGCTGATTCCTGCCCCATTTGGGCCTGGACATGAAGAATTAGCCAATAAAGGTAAAGAACTGGCTTGTTCGGTCATCTTTTCAACTCAACTGGCTAGATTCGCCACTGTCAAGTTGAGGATTTGAAGAGCTTGAGCAAGTGAAGTCAGTGAAGGTGAATCAGTGGCTTCAGTCCTCTCCATACAGGAAAAAAAATGAAAACAAGGCTCCACACAAACTGTAATATCCAAAAAGCAGGAGACCAGGATCCAGTCCACACAAATAATGGTTATTGAGTGCTTTCATCTCTTGAATAGAAACTTCTTCAGAATAACAAAGCATATTACCCAACAGCCTTATATATGCCATTCCAACAAATTAGTCATCATCATTAACTACTGTTGATAAAATATGTATCATTAAAGTGTGAATTCATAATAATGGACTTTTGATATAGTGGTCTCGACGAATTCATGTTCAGTGAACTGTAAATTTGATAGAAGGTAGACCCATATATATGCACATGCACACACACATACACACACATACACACACACACACACACACACACACACACACACACACACACACACACACACACACACACACACACACACACACACACACACACCCACACACACACACACACACACACACACATATATATATATATATATATATATATATATATATATATATATACACACACACACACACACACACACACACACACACACACACACACACACACACACACACGTTCATACACAGAGATGCATTTGTATAAGACGTGCACCATAATTATTCAGAAATGGCTAAAAACATTTAAGAAATGCTGTTTGGCACAATAAAACATTTTTCCTTAGATAAAGGGTCACAATGCACTTCTTGCTCTAAAATGGTCACAAAACTGAAGTAGTTACATCAGAACTGCAGTGGTTGTAAAAGTCTCAGGCTGAATTCTTGATATGTGAACTATCCCCATGGTAATCGTGTGATGAATATTAACATCAGGGAACCATGTAATCCTATATAAGTATGCACATTGCTTGTTTCAGACATTTAGCAAACATCCATAATCAGGGATCTAATCATGTGCTATTCATTAAAGATTTTTATTGGCACATTAGAAGTGTATATGAGTCTGCAAGGACATCATAGGTTGCCTGTGCAATCAGTGGTGACCCTGGAATCGCAATCGGAGGTGTTTTGTGAGACCAGTGCCTACAAAACCTTCACGTAGCAGAGAGCTCAATAACTGAACAGAATAGGATTCTGTTACTGAAACCCTAAGCCAACATATTTTTTGTCAGAAATTTATGTATGTCATTTTTTTTAAATTTCTCAATAGAATTTGTCTTTATGAAAAGTTAGTATTACTTAAGTCCTGTTAGAAGTAGCAGAACACTTGACTTTTACTATTGTAGACCAGGCTTGTTAATAAACTTGGAAATGGTGGTATAAATTTGGATTTAGTGTGCTACATGCAGACATAATCATAGTCATAGTAGTTAACTTGGATAACATTTGTGTTAAAAAAACACAGTGATAATTGGAGTGGAGGTGGGGGATACTGAAAATTTCCTTGTTCCTATTGCATTGACTGCAGTGGCAAAATATATAGGATTGCAGGAGAAATGAGTGTGAGAAGCAATTAAGCAAACTGAATTTCATGCAGCATATTCATTGTTTGCTGGTATCTTTTCACTGTTTTAGTAGAAAAAAAATCTGTTTATTAAAATTTTAACTATATAACTTGGGATACAGAGGCAAAGTGGAGGCACAGCAAAGAAGCAGGAGGGCACAGGTGAATGTCTCATATGTTCATTCATAGATTCATATGTGAAGTTTATGAATCATTGACCATCAAGAAGCTTTATGGAGGACATTAATGACTGACTTATGTTTGCAAATGGAGGCTTTTTCCATAATATTGGAAGGCACTGTGCAATGTACTTCTCTTGTTTTTTTTTTTTTTTTCTATTATTGATTTTTGGTTTTAGTGTTTACCAATACAGTTAGCTCATTTAATGTTTTATGGAAACAGTATTATATTTTTCCTTTGCACAAAGGTGGAAACTCCACTGAACCTTTTAACTTTAGGCCCATTGCAATCCTTTCATCCTTATCCCCTTATCCAAAGTACCGGAGAAGTACATCCAAGCTCAGCTCCTCAAACATCACATTGATAATCACATTTTATCATCCTTTCAACATGGATTTCACCCTCTCCTAAGTACTGCTATAGCTCTTATAAACTTCATCACCTCCATAAACCAAAACAGAAATGAATGTAAGCTTGTTTCTGTTGTTTTTTTTTAGATGTTTTAAAGGAAGTTAATGCTATCTCTTACTCTATCCTATTGAAAAGCCTCTCCAATATTGGGCTATCTCAAGCAGCACTCTCCTGGTTCCAAAGTTACCCCTTTAACAGATCAAAATCCATAAAATGGTTAAATACCTACTTGACCTTTCCTGCTTTCATGGTAATGGTACCTCAAAGTTCAATGCTTGACCCCCTACACTTTTAACATTTTTACTAATGATATCCATATTGCTAAAAAACATGCAACCATTGTCCAATATGCTGATGATTCCATGCTAATCTGTAGTGATCCCACTTTCCATATGTTAGAGCAAAAAACACTGATTGTTAGCTTGGCATGTAATAACCTACAGATAGATTACCTTGTCTTTATCTATGACCCTAATCTAGCAATAAAATCTTCTGTTGAAACATGACTAACCAATTCTCTCCTTTTCCTAGAGCCCTCAAAGTCTAAACTAATCCTTTTCACCCCCAAGCATTATAACCCTGTGAAAACTGCATTCAAAATCATCTTGGCAAACACCATGAGAATTAAGCTCACCTCACATACCAAGCTATTAGTGGTCACCATTGATGACAAATTAAAATTTAAAATTCACTCAAATGAGGTTATTAAAAAATACCAAAAGCTTGGAGCACTATATAAAACTGCTCCCTACTTTACCAGCCCTACTAGAAAACAAGTTGCAGCAACTTTTCTTCTTCCAGCCCTGCTGAATGCTGTTCCCATTCTGATAAACCTGCAATGCTACCATAAGATTGCTAAATTTGCCACCAATGTCAATCATTGCTAGGCATGAAAAGAACTTCCCTGGCCAGAGTTCCTAAACACCTCACCATCTCACATGACCTCATCTACATTCCAGCTTGCTGCCCTAGTCTATTCAATATCTTTCAGTTTTACTGCCCCAGTAGATCTCATCGATCAGTTTGAAAAATTGCTTCTCTCAACAACCAAAGCAAATAATCATATTGATTGCTGCCTTTACTCAACACATATTGCCAAGTTATGGAACTCACTCCTGTTAGAAATAAGGCAAGTTAAAACAACCAAAACGTTCAAAGATCAGCTTAGAGTACACCTCAAAATTAAGTGATGATGTCCCTTCTCCACTTCTGATTAAACTAACTTCCTCTCTACCCTGTCTTCTACCTCCTCCCCTTTTCTTCTTACTATAGCTTCCCCTTCATTGCATCTCTCTACTTTCAACACCATCTGCATCAGTCACATAATTGCTTTCTTAATTGCAATCTATATACACTATCAGGGCCAGACACTTTGCTTCTCAATGAATATTTAATAACACAATATTTTTTTTAACTCAGGGCAAACCAGCTCATCTGAATCTGACAATATTGTTTTCTATATAACAAAAAACAAGACAAATGGCTCAAAAACTTGTAAACAGTAATACAAATTAAAAAGGTGAGCCACCAAGACATTATTTGCTTGAAACACTAGCTTATTTAACATTAAACACTGTCAAAGTAAAACAAACTAAGCACTTTCACCACGAAACATGAATTGGCTTAGTGGTAAATCACTTTATCTATGGTGTGCAGGGTCCTGGGTTTGAGCCTTGCAGATGCTGTTTAGAATGGGAGGCTGGCATAGTGGTTAAGGGGTTCCCTTTATAGGTACAAGGTTTGATTCTCAAATTGGAATGACCCTCAAGGGCAGTTAGTCTGGTACTAATTTATAAAAAGGTTGGGAGGGTAGCCTAATGGTTAAGGTGTTTGCCTTACAATCACAAGGTACAGGGTTTGAATCTCACAGGGGATTATTGGCTAAGCTTAAAATGGCTCACAAGGACAGTTAGCCTAGTACTAACCTATGAATCAGAGTCACTCAATTATGATGCAACTGCCTTTATATACTCCAATTACTTAAGCAACTATTCATGATTTTGCTTGCATCGATGAAATTACCCTGACTAAACTTAAAGGCATACTTCCCCTGAGTATGTAATGTACACAGTAACATGCTGTAAACCACAATAATAAGTACATTCAAGATAAAAATATTAGTAATAGTACTAATAATGAACATAATAATATAAAACATACTTAAAAATAAACTTAAAAATTCAAAACATAATTGATCTGTTTGTTGCAGTCAGATAAGTTTTTTCACAATACACTTAAAATTAAACCTCTGCTACACTTTGCTTCAAAAAGGGAGCTATTGAACAATAATCATTTAAACCTGGCTTCCAACAAGCATTTAGTCTCAGTTGCCATTTAATTTCTCTGGCTTCTAATTCTAATTCATTAACCCCACCCTTAAAGTCACTCTGTAGTCTATCAATGACAAAGAATAACAATCTCTTATAGTTGGGACATTCTAGAGTGTGAACATATAATGCATTGATCATTTTTTTTATTTTTAATGATTCTAAGGTACTCAGTAATGCGATTTCATAGCCTTTTGGTCTTGACTACGTAGAAACCAGGGCATGATAAGCATGTAGTTAAATAAACCGCCGTAGTGGTGTTGCAGTTGCACCTGCCCGGGCATCCTACAGTAGGTTCAAAACTTCCTATAAAGGCATTTGTACCATCATTTATATTTTTACAGGTCTTGCAAGCACCACATTTGTACATCAATGACCTGTGCTTGCCTTGTTTTCTGTTGACACTTTCAAGAATATTGTTTATATTACGCCCTCTACTGTACACGACCTTAGGTTTATGCCCCAACTTTTCCTTCAGTTCTTTGTCAAAATGAGTTTCCCATATATCTTTAACACTTGATACCAAGTTTGATGTTTCTGTATTTTATTGTAATACCAGAACATTGGTGTCTAGCTTGGCTGTGTTGGTTCTATTAATATTTAGACCTGCTTTCAAAATAGGCTTAAATGTAATATTTCTTTTAAGCATAACTTCTCTTTTTACTTTCAGCAGAAGACTTAGGGGTAGCCTCTATTTAGGATCATTCCAATTAATGTATAGATCTCTTTTTTAAATGTTTCATAGCTACTAATGAGCCTAGATAATAAAGAAGCAGGGAGATATGAGTCTGTATCCCCTATGCATGCTGGCAATGATAGCATGGGAGTCAGCTCTTCAGCATTCCTTAACCCTCTAAACATCTTACATTCTGTCAGAGCAGAACATAGTGGCAGATAATCTGTGCAAGTTCAGGACAGACCTTCACAAATGGAAATTGAATGATATGACCTTGATAGAGTTGTGGGGAACACCTCAAATTGAGCTGTCCACCTCCTTTCAAGACAAGCAACTTGACATGCTTTGTTCTAAGACTCACTACAAGCAAGCATAGAAAATAGACGCATTTTTCATTTCCTTGGAAGGGAATGTTCCTTTATGCATTTCCATCCTGTCCACTGATTTCCAGGGTAATTCTGAAAATTCAAAAGGACACCCCCAAAATAATTGTGGTGACCCCCCCCTTTTTTTACCAGGCAGCATTGGTTCTTCATTCCTATGAAATTGGCCAAAGGCAGCTACCACAAGCTTCCTGATAGACTGGATCTACTCACACAAGACAGGGGGAGTTTGATACACCCTAATATCAATCAACTTTAACTGACTGCCTGGATAATTCAATGTTATTACATTTTAGGTGTCTATTCATGAGGACATGAAGAAGGTACTAAAGGAGGCAAGAAAGCTTCCTACTAGAAAATCCAATGTTGGTAAAATGATGTTCTAGTTGGTGTCTAACCAATAACCAGAATCCAATCAGGGATTTTGTAACACTGCTGCTCAAATATTTGTGATTTGTTTTCCTCTGGTCTTGCCTTTTACTCTATAAAGGTTCATCTTGCAGGCATTTCAGCATTTCCTGATCATGGATTCTACTTCCTCTCTCTTCTCTATTTGTTGCCAAATAGTTACTGAAAGGGGTTTTACACCTGATACCTCCTTATTAATAGGTTGCTTCTCCTTGGGATCTCAACTATGTAATGGAGAGAATTTACTATGTCGCCTTTTAAACCAGTCTATCAAACCAATTTAAGGTTCTTGACTTGGAAAATGTATTCATCATTGCTCTGACATGCAAGAAGAGTATCAGAGATGCAAGCACTCAAAGTGGGTGAACTCTATCTGATTTTCCGTAGGGAAAGGGTATCTCTAATGACAAACTCTTCATGCCCAAAGTGGTTTCAGAGTTTACTTTGAAACAAGCTATTAGTCTCTCGGTTTTCTACTCAGAACCTAAAGAGCAGGGAGAACATATTCTGCATACTCTAAACATGCATGGGCAGCTCAAGTAATATCCTATTAGAACTCAGCCCTTTAGGAAAGCTGATTAACTATTTATGTCTTATCAAGGGGCAAAAAAGGGACATCCTGTGTCTAAACAGACAATTTGCAGGTGGTCATCCTCAGCTATTGTTTTTTTGTGATTCCCTCCATGGTAAATCTATTCCAGGGAGTATCAAGACACATTTTACTACAGCCTTGCCACTTTAATAGCATACTGGAAATGGGTCAACTCTAGAAACATTCTAGAGTCACCTACATGGTGCTCTGTATATACTTTTACAAAACATTACAAACTGGATTTCTTTTCTAAGTCCCAGGTCAAACTTTGCTAGGACCATTCTCCAGGGGCTCCTGGATCCACATCCTTCTTCCTCCCAGGGTGGCTAAGCTTTACTATTCAATCCAAATAGCCTAAGGGCTACTGCAGTAATGGGAATGATGAATGTAGTACAGTTGTGTAAGTTGCACTTACCAATAGCAGTGGATGTTTGAATTCCTCACTGCTGCAGTAGCCAAACCCACCCTTCATCCCCCTACTCTTGTACATAGTCATTGTTGGGATATGAACTAGGGTAGTGTTTGCTTTCTACATTATATGTTATAGTTTTACTTTATAAGTTCTGTTGTTTCTATCGGTTTGTTTTTTCAGGATGTTAGGCCCTTCTCCCATTGTCTGAGCAAGAAATTATTGAAGAAAGCTCCAATCTGACTGGTGCTTTCCCTTTTTAGGATTAGTCAATCAGCAGTCAGAGAGACAGAATAGGGGTGGGAAAGCCAGAGCTTTTTGAAGCTGGCTAGCTGTTGTTTCCATGGCGGGAAGCAACCCATACATATTAAGGGATATGGCAGAAGTGAAGAATTTGAACATCTGTTATGGGTAAGTGCAGTTCACACAATTGTTCTTTATTTGTAAGAGTAGCTGTAGATTAAGGGCAACACAGCACATTTAAAGTAGGTACTGGTGTGCAGTAGCATAATGGCAGAATTATGTTTAAAAACCTGAATGCAAACAGAAAGATGTATGTCTGCTTGCATGTTATTGTAATATTTGGGACATAAACTCAAGCATTTTTGTTAAGTGTAGCTAGACTGTGAGTAGAAATGCAAGAAATACAAACTATCAATCCAGATAGTATAATTACAAGTAGAATTAAATCAACCAAATATTCTGGGCAATGTGCTGGTGTTTCATTTGGTATGGTGAACAACTTTATGGTCTTTAGATGCAAAGTGAGTTATTTTCTGCAGCAGTCTGTAAAAAAATACATCTAACAATGAAATATGTGAAAACAACAAGTCAGTGTGTCTACACAGGAGAACAGGTACAAAGGCATTCAAGCACGATTGTTTTGAAATTACTGACACTATTCCATCATAAGTACAGAATCAAGCACAGTGTTCACAAAAGGGCAATTTTATTGACAGGTATGCTGTTATGTCAAAACATGTAATAAAAAATATTGCTGCTTCACTGCAGATTCATAAATGCTAGTGATAAAGTACAGAGTATGTTGTGTAGATTACAAAATATATTTAAAAAATAAGTTCATCTGTTTGGAGGCTTGGGTGTCTACAGACTGCACTTTACATAAAGATTTTACCTGAGGTAATTGCTATAATTTCCATTTCTGGAAGGGTACTGATTCCACTGAAAGCCAATACTGAGCTAGGACTGAGCAAGAGTTGGAGTGTATGGAAGCAAAGTGTGTTATAGCCAAGCATATGTAACTAAACAAAAAGGTGAATAGCATGGTAGCAGTCAAGAAGAAATGCAAAGTCTATAATATTGGTCTCCAAGACATAAGTACATAGTTTTACAGGGAACGTTAGTTATGTCAAATTACTGAATATATAGGAGTGCTGATGTGAAGTGCCAATTTATCTTCTTTGCTTGATGCAAACCAGCATCTTTGCACACCAAGTTGAGTATACCCAGTTCCAAACTTTAAACTTTTTATGCACATTTGGGCAATATATATTCTAAAGAGTACCTTTTAGGGATCTCATCAGCTCCAAAAGTGTTCTGGAGAGCAGTAGCAACTATAGATGAATGGTTAGCTTGTGTAGTCAGCATAATCAATGCCATTCTAATTGGAAGTTTTACAAAGCAGGAACATAATATACATTTAATACATTTGCATGATAAACTGAGATCTCAAGGTCTGAAGATAGAGTGAAATGCCATAATGCTGTGACTGTTGAAATACTGGGCTATGTCTTAAAAATAAACAGGATACAAAAAGATGCTGACAATGATGGAGCTATTGTTGACATGGAAAGACTTACTGATATATTTTCTGGTATGTGTTTTACAGGCATAGTGAAGTGTCTGTCAAAGTTTACCTTTCAACTGTTAGACATCAGAGGACCAATAAAGAGGTGAACAGAGCAAAATGCAATATAGTTCTGGTCATCATAACAGGAGAGATGTTTTGATTTGCTTAAATATCCAGTTACTACAGTTCAAGTTCTCAAGTTCTGTAAAGTAACTCTTTCTATAACCTTGCAAGTGGGTGTTAATCAGCAAGAGACAGATGCAATGCTTTGGAAAGATGGAATACCTACAGCTCATCCATCTAGAGCATGGACAGATGCAAAAATGTATCATGCACATATAGAAAATAAGATGCTTGCAACTGTATGGGTTTGGTAGATTTTGTTTTATTATATTTATGGAAAGAGCATTAAAGTAAACTGAAATCATACATGCCATCAAATCATCTTCAGATAAACCTTAAATGAAGCATCAGCACATTGACAGATAATGTTACTTTCTTTATAGAAACAGGACTTGTAAGTTTAGTACAACTCTGGTAAACTCATATACCATGCTGATATATTAAGCAGAATACATCAAAATGAGTGCAAAGATTTCTGGAAAAGGACTTGGGAGTGCTGTGGATAGTGCCACAGTTGCCAGTGTCATCAGAGAAACTGCAGGATTAAAATGTTTGTGCTAGACCTGATTAAGAGCATCAATTATTATGAGATACCACTATGGCAGGATGTTTTTCTGCTGTGAAATCATTGAATCCTGTCATCAAATCATATGTCTCAGTTTGAGACAAACCATCATTACTTCAGTATTTGCTATTTAAAAGTGACACTGTTGTCATTCCCACTCAGTTGCTTGAAAACATATTGTACATAGATCAAACTGTGCTGCATTTAATTCAAGTAAATAGTGTGTGATGCTGTGTATTGGCATAATATGACTGTACAAATAGCACAGTTACTGCAAAACTGTGAATTTTGTGGCATTTTTAATAACCACATCAGGAAGAGGAACTCCTGCCACATGGTATTCATTCACTACCCTTGGCTGAAAGTAGAAGTAAACTTGTTTCAGTACAAAACTCTACATTTCTCCTATATGTGGAATATTATTCAAAACATTTCTTAAAGTAGACCATTTGCATGATACTACCTGTCAGATTCTGAAATCTATCTTGGCAATATATGAGATAGAAATGGAAGTCATATCTTATAATTATTTTTCATTTCTGAGCCAGTGTTTTTGTAATTTTGTCAAACAATGAGAATTCAGACATATTGTATTGAGTCATATGTTTATGCTTGTCCAGTGGGCAAATTGAAAGAAAGTTCCTAATGAAGAAAAGCATCTAAAAATGTGAGTATTCCTGAGTCTAACACTCCATTATAATCTGTAAAGACTGTTACCAGCACAGTAACTCACTGGTCAACATCCTGTGTAGAAATCGCCTGCATCATTTTCACTGCTTGAGCCAGTCAGCAATTGAATTTTACAGAAAAAAAATAACACAAACATAACATCTGCTATGGTAATCAGCCAAATTCCTTCTAAAGGAAAGTGGAAATCATGAGAGCAAGTTGAGAGTTACACAAAAATAAAACCAAACGCTGAAAATCACGGAGCTCCAATAAGTGATCTACCTCCTAGGACAACAAATGGATGATTACCAGCACCAATAAATGTTTTCAAGAATAGTCAGTACCAATAAATGTTTTTAAGAATTGCCAGCACCAATAATCATTTTTAAGAATAACCAGCACCAGTGAATGTATTTGAAAATGGCCATCACCAATAAATGTTTTTAAGAATGAGCGATATCCACGAGTGTAATCGCACAACCACTCGTTATACACTCCTATATTGAAGTACCACCTGCTTCAATTCTGTCGATAAACAACTCCTTCCACTAGTTACACCAAGCTACTTCATTCCATTTAACTCTCAATCAACATCTATCTGCGTTGGTAAACTGAAACGCTCAGATGTTAATTACAGCTTACCGCTCCAATATACTGTGATGCAAAACAATTGTATCTCCCCACGCAAACTGCCACCGGCTGTATCGCCTCTAGAACTTCACGTTGTTGTGCAAGAACTTCCGACAATGATAGACGGCACAAAACTCTTTATTGTTCTTACACTATACACTCCATAAAATGCTTGTACCTCCTGGGACCAGGGGTTCAACCACTATGCACACAAACGTACATGGAACGTAAGATAAAAAATGAAACTGATTTAGCGTATACTGTGTATATGCAAATGAAGGATGATATTACTAGTTTAAAGGAGGAGATGGAGAGACTTAGACATGACATAGTCAAATTGTTTGACTTAGTCAAGAACAACAATGATAACAAGGGGTACACCAGTGAAAAAACAACTAATAGCATGCCACGACCTAACCAACCACATAGAATCATTATAGGTAATTCCAAGGATGGTGAACAACAAAGTTTATATTCTAAAGCAAATAAACCTGGTTCAAATGAGGAGAGATCTGTGTTTAGAATCACTGTTGGGTAGTTTTCCTATCCCCAATGGTCAAGGACATCAACACATTGACCGTCCTATTGATATGGCGAATGTGGATAACATCACTGAGGTGACTCATAGCAACAATCAATCTGTATCGAATTGTACTTTTGACTTCTCTATATATGAAATTGAAGATGATTTTAGGCGTATGGGAGCTAAACCTAAAAAAAAATTCCTATCAAAACGTATTCCAACGCAGTGGGTAAACAAGTACATACAACCACAGGTACTGTTAGCACAACCAAAATGCGAACACAAGGTATAGTTCGTGAAGAAAGTATTGATGGTATCGATATCAACATGTTCAATAGATTTATTGGAACCAATATAAATCTGGACAGTTCTCCAACATGTTCTAATAAGAACTACAAGAACTACGAATCTTATGGGACATTAAAGGATATGATTTATTTGTTAGGTAA
Organism: Protopterus annectens; assembly: GCF_019279795.1. Taxonomy (NCBI): domain Eukaryota; kingdom Metazoa; phylum Chordata; order Ceratodontiformes; family Protopteridae; genus Protopterus; species Protopterus annectens. The sequence continues at coordinate 1,791,538,050 of NC_056725.1, read as the reverse complement.
AAAGCTAAAGAGTATTAACAATGTAAAAATTGATAATGCTTATTTACAAAAATGTATTTCGTTGAAAATTGTTCCAAAAGGTCTAAGATTTTTTAAACAACCTATGGGGTTTCAGTTAAATGATAGGATTATAAAAGAATTCAATGAGTTTTTTGATGAGTGTGGAATTAGATTTATGAGGCTTATAATTAAACATAATGATGACAAGTTAGCACAGCTCATACAAGAAACAGATATATTGAATGAAAAAATTATCGCTGACCTACTTTTTGATGAGTGGGAGAGGATGTACAACAATCAGTATGTTATAGCAGAGAAATATATACACACCTTGGGTGAGACAAAACATAAAAAAATTAAGAGAGATTTGGAGCATTATGAGAACAAGAAAGTATACCATTGGGGGATGAAAAATCAAAGGATAGATAATGATGAATTAGGACGGTCAAAATTTGATCCGTCAGGTAGATTTGATAAAGACAAAAATATAGAAGAACTAACCCATTTTCAGAGGGAGTACAACCCTCAGGAGGACCATTATTGGAATCAAAAAGGAAGGAATTTGCAGTCAAACAAACACAACTTCAGGAATCAAAGGTGATAGAGGGGAGAGATAGTGAAGGAATCGCAAGCAATGAAGTGGTCAACAATGGGTTAATTTATACATGGAATGGTTTCAACATATATAATCATGCAAATGTAGAAATTACCAAAGTACATTTTACCCTATTTTCAAAAGGAATGAAGTTTGTACCTACATCTAAATTTCAATTAGTAGACAACATTATGGAACTGAAGAAATTCACCAGAAAATTAAATTTAGATGTTTTTTTCAGTAAAACACCTAATAAATTTACCAAACAATACAAATTACCTGAAATTAAAGAATTTAAAGTTCCTAGTACATTTGTGCCAATACAGCATCCTACTGTAGATGTTTATGAAAGAGTTGTATCTAAGGATATATACAGGTTATACAATTTGCAGGAGAAAATTACCCAGGAGAACAATTTAACTATAGAAGAAAGGAAATTACTCAATGAGATTCAGATCAACAATAATTTAAGAGTTATGAAACCGGACAAGGGAGGGGGGGGGTCGTAATTTATGATCATTTGGAGTACAGTAATAAGATACATCAAATATTATACAATTCGGGAAATTATGCTATTACTTCCTTGAACGAAATTAATATAGCACACCAGAGGGTGGATAGTTATATAGAAGAATTTCTAATTGATGGTAGAATAGACAAAGACATTTACAAGTTTATTAAAGTAAAGAGTCCTAGGTTGGCTACCATAGTGGGTATACCAAAAATACATAAAAATATATTAGACCCACCCTTCAGACCAATAATATCTGGAAGCAAATCGAAAATGTATTTTATGGGCAAATATATAGACATCAAATTGAAACATATTTACAAACATGTACACCATTTAGCAAAAGATTCTTGGGATATTTTGAGAAATTATCCTAAACAGAAATGGAATGATGACTATATGTTTGTTACCATTGATGTCATAGACCTCTTTTCCTGTATACCAAAGGTGGAAGGTTTAGAGGCCTTTGCAAACAGCATCAGAAAATACGCTGGGATAGAATGGGAGGAAGTGAGTTTGTTAACAGAAATGTTGGATATTATCTTGGATTACAATTTCATTTATTTTGAGGGAGAGTACTTTCGGCAGACCAGGGGGGTAGCTATGGGAGCAGCTTGTGCTCCCATATATGCCAACCTGGTCATGCTAGACTGGGAAGACACTAACCTGTTTACCAGTCCACATTATCAACATATTGTACATTACGTTCGATTCCTGGATGATATTTATATCATTTGGAAATCAGGTGAAGAAGAGTTATTAGAGTTCATTCGCTATCTCAATCAGAGTAGCGATTTTTTGAAATTTACATATGCTTAGAACAAGATTGGTTTACCCTATTTGGATACCTTAGTTTATCAAGAAGGTGATGTATTACATTCTAGAATTTACAGAAAGGATACTTTTTCTAATGATTATCTATCATATACAAGTTGTCATCCTGAAAAATTAAAGAGGAATATATATAAAGACCAATGTATAAGAGCTATAAGAATGACAACAGCATTTAATATATTAGAAGATGAGATCAAATTCATACACAAGATGTTTTTGGACAGGGGATATCCTTCAAGAATATTGAATGACGTCGACAGCTACGTAAAAAGCCTTTGGAACTATACGTATAAGCCATTATTAGGTTTAGGAAATAACATCACTAATTTAACCCAGCATGAAATCAATAAATTTAATGAATCAAATGAAAGTAGGAGTAGGGCTTTGATTTTAACTTACAGTCCATATGCCAATTATATCATACAGAGTATTAAGAATCATTGGCACATTATGTACAATGATGTGTCAATAAATAATGTAATAGGAGGAAAACCAGATTTTGTATACAAGATGGGGGCTAACATTAAAAGAATTATGGAAAAGGGAACTTTGTATAACAAGGAGACATCTATACATAGTAATGAACATACATCTAAATGTGGTGCGTGTAGTCAATGTAGGTACATTATTGAAAATAAAAAAACAGTGTTAAATAACACAATGAGAACTAATATCAGATTTATTAAGAGTAATTGTAACACTAGAATGGTAATATACATAGCAATATGTCAAATATGTTTTAATTTCTATGTGGGGAAAACAGAGAGGAATTTAAAAAGGCGAATTTATGAACATGTATATTGTATAAAGAAAAAGGACAAAAGAAATGCACTGTACAAACACATAGAAATCAGTGGTGAGGAACACCATTTCAAATTTGTCCTGTTAGACAGTGTAAAATATGATCCCAGGGGAGGGGACAATAAGAAAGTATTAAGTTATAGGGAAGCTTGGTGGCAAATATTTGTAGATGCCACCACCCCACCAGGCCTAAATGATAACATCTCTTTAAAGGCCATATTAGATGTTAATACGTAAAACCAATGTTTAAACATCCACATCAGGTACAAATTGTTAGGATGTTCCATAGCCTATTAGACAACTACAATGATGAATATGTTGAATTACAGTAGCTTACTTGCAGAAGTATGAATTTATCTACTATACGAATAAGCACAATTACTCATTGTTATGTGAACACTTTTGTATTCATTATTTTCACTTCATTTTTACTTTTATGTCTATCCCTCATTTTTCAATTATTATAATAAAATTTTTTAAAAAAATTTAAAATATTGGACAGTATGGTTGGTTAGGAATACACATATTGTTAAGTAATATTATTTTTTATATATTTTTTATATATTTTTCACATATATATTATTTATATATATATTCTTATATATATTTTATACATATCTTCATATTTTTTATATATTTTATACATAGATTTTACATCATTTGATGAGCATTGACTACTGTGTTAGAATATACACTGTAGCTTTAAAATTGGGACCTGGTTTGAAATTGGCGCCAAAAAAGTTTTGTAGGATGAAAGTTCTTTCATTGTGGTGTTCTGAAGAAGCTCAAGGTTTATTGAGTGAAAGCGCTTAACCGAAATGTATTAGGATCATCGTCAATATTTCAGTATTCCAGGTCATGCTTCATGGACAATTATTCGATTAGCGTATTTTGTTTGGATGTGTTTATACACAGTATACGCTAAATCAGTTTCATTTTTTATCTTACGTTCCATGTACGTTTGTGTGCATAGTGGTTGAACCCCTGGTCCCAGGAGGTACAAGCATTTTATGGAGTGTATCGTGTAAGAACAATAAAGAGTTTTGTGCCGTCTATCGTTGTCAGAAGTTCTTGCACAACAACGTGAAGTTCTAGAGGCGATACAGCCGGTGGCAGTTTGCGTGGGGAGATACAATTGTTTTGCATCACAGTATATTGGAGCGGTAAGCTGTAATTAACATCTGAGCGTTTCAGTTTACCAACACAGATAGATGTTGATTGAGAGTTAAATGGAATGAAGTAGCTTGGTGTAACTAGTGGAAGGAGTTGTTTATCGACAGAATTGAAGCAGGTGGTACTTCAATATAGGAGTGTATAACGAGTGGTTGTGCGATTACACTCGTGGATATCGCTCATTCTTAAAAACATTTATTGGTGCTGGCCATTTTCAAATACATTCACTGGTGCTGGTTATTCTTAAAAATGATTATTGGTGCTGGCATTTCTTAAAAACATTTATTGGTACTGACTATTCTTAAACATTTATTGGTGCTGGTAATCATCCATTTGTTGTCCTAGGAGGTAGATCACTTATTGGAGCTCCGTGATTTTCAGAGTTACACAAAAATCTCGGTTTGATAATAAATTACTAAAAAAAGCCATTGCTTAGTGCCTTGGATTCTCCTAAAACATAAACTGCACAAGGCACAGGTACACAAGTCAATGACAGAAACTGAAGACATTTGTCTAGATTACAAGATATACAGATGTATCTTGATGTTTCAGTAGAAAATCAGGACTCCAAAAGGAATATGTTGGAGTTGTCTTGGAAGTTTTAATTGAAAAGGATCTGGTCTTGGCTATACTATACATTTTTCAGGTCTATAAGATATTGTACAGGATGATCTACCTCAACCTCAAAACCATTTGTTTGTGTCTTTCGGCTTTTTCCTGGTTAGGGGTCACCACAGCGGAACTCCGGTCTGCTAATGATTGGTAGTGGATTTTTACATACCGAATTACCAGCCCTGATGCATAACCTTCAACGAAGGTATGCCCCATTCACGTATGCCTCCACACAGAAGATGCTCTAGCTGAGAATCGAACGGGACAATGTCTCGCTATGAGGCGACAACACTACCGCAGCACCACCACCGCAGTACCTCAACCTCAAAACCATGATGTTGCTACAAAACCATGATGTTGCTAATTTGAGTGGAAGTGAGACAAGATAATAGGCTCTAGTAAAACTGACAGTGACTACAAATATTGTAGACATAGAGAGTTGATTTAAAAGCACTTGGATACCTTGAGTATAAATAGCTGAACATACATTTATGATATTTTCTTTCTTCAGTATAATAC